>NC_142521.1:3815000-3937500 GCF_964205215.1 Stylophora pistillata | reverse complement strand
TTGATCGTTTTCCCAGCGTTAGGAACCTTGGCGTTATGTGAGACGAATCTCTTGGGATGAACAGCCATATTCACCAGATATGTAAGACCTCCTTCTATTGTATTCATAACATTAGGCGTATATCGAAATACCTATCCAAGGAATGCAGACAATCATTTAGTCCATGCTTACCTAACTTCAAGGCTGGATTATTGCAATAGCATATTATATCGGTTACCCAAGTACCAGCTATCGAAATTACAACGCATACAGTATATGGCAGCCAGGCTTATGACGGACACAATGAAATTTGATCATATTAATCCTGTACTATTCAACCTTCATTGGCTGCCAGTAAATTATCGTATTCGATTCAAGATCTTGATGATTACTTTTAAGGCAATTCATGGCAGGGCTCCTAGTTATTTATTAAGTAACCTGATCTGTATTAGATCATCGTCTAGATATTCGTTACGCAATAATAATACCATATTTTTAGAACGTCCCGAAGGGGTTATGCGCACAACTTTAGGTGCCCGCTCGTTTCATACCTCTGCGCCTGCGCTGTGGAATAGCTTGCCTGCGCATATCCGCACGATTGATTCGCTAGAGCTATTCAAGAAATCTCTTAGCTTTTTAAGCTAGCGTTTTAGATCTGGACAACAATCTTATCGGTATTTTGTATTTATTCATTTACTTTTTATTCATTCATTCATTTATCGTAATTATTTATTGTAAATAGTATCTTTATTGTAATTATTTACTGTAAATGTTAATTCTCCTGGATTGTAAAGCGCCTTTGATCATCCTATAATGTTAAAGGGCGCTATATAAGTAAATAAATTATTAATTAAATTATCATTATTATTAAGAGGAACCAGGCCTCAGCACTCGCGCCCTGCCTTTTTGATAATCTAGGGTTCGAACACAAAATCGTCGTCATCAGCTATAATTTTCATTTGTGGCGCGAAACCAAGTTCTCATAGTGTAACGTCGAGCAAATTGTAAATAATACTCATACACCTGAAAAACATGTCGAAGGCAATCTTAAGAAATCTCAAGCCGTATCGGTTGAATAAACCATTCTATAGAATCAATATTTTCAGGTTTAAAACGTAAAAAGGAACAACCATCCAAGATAATCTATCACAAAAAGCAAATAATTTTAAAACTAAGCACTAGTTATAAAAAATTGGATAGTTTTACACTACTTGGTGTAAAATAGGCTATTTGTTAAGGAAAGAACTCATACATCATAGACTACCAAACCAACAAATTACATAGAATCTCTTGCTTTTTGTGTTAACTCAAACTATGTACATGTAGTAGTTGTGCTTTAACCGCAAAAAAAGTTTAAACATAAAGAAACTGTGGTGCTGCGTCCGTGGGGGTAACAAGGTAATTTGGTTTTATCAGAGTTAAAGAGTTTAAAAGCGGACGTTTCGAGCGTTAGCCCTTCATCAGAGAGAATGGAGGAATTGTGGGTTGTGTCTGTGTTTATATGCAGAATTCCTCCATTCACTCTGACGAAGGGCTAACGCTCAAAACGTCAGCTTTTAAAATTTTTATGGAGGCTAATTTACATTATCAACTGAGTCGATAAAACCACATTTGTGTTGTTTGTATTAACAACAGAGCACACAACCTTATGCAATGCACGAACCTCAGACAACAATTTTGGGGGGTGCAGCCACCAAAGTTTTTAGTTGGCTCCCTCAGACACTCAGTTAAAAGTTGTTTTAATCAGCCTTGGTTTAAAGTACAGACCATAATCGACTATGTCGTAATGCAAACACAAGTTAATGTCACATAATACTATGGAAACTTCGGTACATATCAAACGCAAACAAATGTAATTAACGTATCAGTTAATCAAGTAACGAAATCAACTTCTTTTTGCAAAACCTAACAGAGACCACCATCCATTCCCCGAGAGCTTCAACGGGGAAGAATGAGAGATTTTAGAAACTCACCAAAACGAAAACAAAAATCTAAACAAGCTTCAACAATGCAACAAACATTTCAGTGGGCTCTAACTTATAACTGATTATTTAGTGCTAAAAAAACTTGATCGAAACACTCGTTTTTGTTGATTTGGTGCTCGATATAGTACAGTTATACAATCAACATTTCAGTTTAGAAATCCACTTGTCTTATTTTCATTACGGTTCTCCGAAGGGAGTAATCATATCCTTTCCAGGTTTCCAAGTTCACACCATCAGCATGGGAAGCCTGTTCACCTCGAAGATACAAGCCATTTAAATTCGAGATGTGACATTCCTTGTACCACCAGGCTCCCTTGTGCGAAATGGCGCTGTTACAGTGCATTGATCGTTATTTTGATCTTTGGTGGTGAATTGCATACCGCGATGCCAAGGGCCGAAAGAGTCACCAGCATTTCCTATCAAAATGAACCGTATTCTGAATACTTAAACTTGACATGACAAATAAACATTTTTTTGTGATTACCAATGAGCTGTTTATCAAGGCTAAACAAATCTTGAACTCTCATATCAACAATTTAAAACTGAATAATGATATAAAATGGTTCTTTTTGAACATTATCAACATGATAATACTTCACTTAGCCTACTTTTCTGCTTTATCATACTTTTTACGCATAAGTATTTCATTTTAAATTCATCTAAAAATAAGCTCTACGTGGTATATTTTACTGCTCTCAGATAATGCACTGATCGGCAAAAGCTTTTAGACTACGAGCAGTCCCTCCTTTTCGGCGAAGTCCGTCGCTCGAGTAAAAATAAAAAGATAAACTCAGTGAAAACAAACTGCTGTTAGGGCGCCGCGGGGAACTCTTGAAGTGACGTCGATGCAACACTAGAGCTCCATGAGTGAGGCGTCTTCCTCATGGAGCTCTTGCTGCCCCTGGGTGTCACTTCAAAAGTCTCCCGAGACGCGTTAACATACATCAACTGTTTTTTTTTTTTCGCACGACGGTCTTGGTCGAAAAGGAGGGACTTTCCGTAGTTTATAAAAGCTCGGATTTAGCCTTACATTTTGAAAGCTTTCTCGCAAAACGTTCCGTGACTACCTGATGGCATTTGACAACTTTAAACCAAGAACCATTTTTGTAACAACTCTGACTAGAAAAATGTGATAAAATGTGAAAAACCGTATGGCTGTATTGACTGTATTTTATCTACAGAATTTTTCTGGAACATTTCTGCATTCCGCAAAATTGGTCGAAGTATAATACGTATAAATGGCTCACAGAGATATTTCTTACCTTCTGAATGGCAAATTGGTTTTTGGACTTGGGTTTGTTCTTTAGGGTATCAATAGTAAAAAACTTTATGGTGTCGTCCTTTTCTTTATAGACTCTTTGGACTTCTGTAACTATTATTATAACACAAAACCGATGTTTGATACGCCACATTATTACACGACTCGGGCAGTCAGAGGGCCAATAACTAAGTTGATTTTGCTGAGGCGATCCTTTCTTTGAAGCTGGTATCCTTGAATAGTGATTTCAAATCTCTCTACGGTTGGAGACAAATGAGTTTCTGAGACAGCTAGAACATCTAGGCCAGTATGAAATAACAGGAATTTAACTTGCGACAAATGTTTGTGAAGGCCACGAGCGTTTGTTTGGCCCACTGTTATGTCACACCTTCCATGATGTTTAATCGTGGAGAAAGCGCTCAACAATAAGTTTTCTGTGACATTTTTTCTTCCAGTTACAGGCCCAGGGTTTGGTGAAACATCACCAGCAAACACGATCCTAGTTAGTTGATTGCCAGAAACGGCATTAGAATAATAACAAAGCCTTGAAGACAAGAAGCGCTTTCCGCGATATTCACCAGATTCAAGATGGCGAAATGACGTTCTGGAGTGAACAGCGTCTTCGCAAAATTTTGCTTGTTTAAACAAGTCAAACAAGGAAGGAGGAGCATCTGTTTCTCCAATCACTCTTAGGTTGTCATCTAGAGTAAAAGCGATAGAGAGTAGCAAGGATAATCATACTAAAAGCTTCCAAAGACCGGAACTCTCGCGAAACGTGTCAGCTGCTTCATAGCTCACCAAGAATTCTTTGGTAATCTTGGTAAATCTTTGGTAAATCTTGGTAATCTTGGTAAATCTTTGGTAATCTTGGTAAACCTTCGCCACACTCAGCGCGAATGAATAATATGTTATATCATTGCAACAGAAACGAACACAACTACCATTGTTAACATAGATTTCGCCACACAAAACAAAACACAAACGCAAGGAACTGGGCATTCACTAATGAGATTTTTGTCCTAATCTTGACCTGAACGCCGCAGACGAAAGACCTTCTTTGTCATTCTTCGTCGAAATCTTCGTTTAATGCACGTGATTGTCCTTCGTAGGGCTGAACCGTTCTCGCAACTTCCATTTCTTTGTAACCACTTGAGTACGATGTATCACAACTTTCGGTAGAGCTTGCTGAACATAGGTATACATCGCTCTCGGACATTATTTCAAGAGTATTTCAACACTGACTTATACTAAGTTAGAAGAGATGTGAGAGATTTGTAAATGCCAAATGAGAGTTTTCACAGTTTTCTACGTCGTCACCTGCTAACTCGTCACCAGCCTATTAGACACTTTTAAGACTAAAAAAGAGCACTTTAGGGCCCGAAAACGACTTTAAGCTTGCGTGAAATTTTTTTTTCCGTTGGAATTGGTTTGTACAGAGAAAAAAAGAAACTTTCGTGTCGTATTTTCTGTGGGGTTAATTAAAAGGTTATAAAAGGTTATTTCTTTCCAATTTAGAATATATCTTGCAAAAATTGCTTTCCATAAAATTACTCGATTAATATGAAAAGAGGCACAGTATTGTATAAAAAAGCGGACTGTGTGAAGCTCCTTCATTACTTCCGCAAACTTTTGAATAACCTTTTCTCGTCATTTTTGGCGACTTATTGCATTGCTGTAAGTCTTACTATATTTGAGGCCGGAAAAAATTTCCTCCTCCAGAAAAGCATTTTCTAATTTTCTAGCTTCAGTCTCCACCGTGATGTATCGATGCACCTGCGGTGCGACTGGGTCGAAACTCTTCAAAAAAGAATGCAAAAGCTAGTATTTTTGCGTTTATTGAGCGAGTCATTGAATTGCCGTGAGATGCTACAACATTGTTTTTTTCTTTGCCAGTAAACCGCGAATCATTGTCCAATTCCCTGAAAGGAGAACCAGAACTAAAGCCCACGCGAGCAAATTCCAACTGAGAAGTACAGGATGCATAGGTTTTCGCGACTCGTGTTGCCCAATCCCTTGTACCACAAGCGATTCCGAACCAGAAAGCGTAACAGCTGTATTTCATTCATAAGCTCAATAAAAAACTATTTTTGGGACACAAAAAGGCTAAAAGCTGGTCTGTTACTCTATTTTGTACTTAGTTACCTCTCTGAAAAATGTATTTCTCCTGGCCATTCAGGATGAGGAAATAACATGATGTGTATTAAATGACATGAAACTAAAAATTTTGACTCAGTATCTGTCCAACTTTTTTTTTCAAGAAAATGCTCAAAAACGTCAGGAGGAATGGAGATATGATGCAAGGAATCGTTTCGAATTCGAGGTCCCTTTCACCCAGGAAACCATCGGCCTGAGTGATGATGAAATATGAAATATTCAGTTCAATTCAGTGTTACAGGGAATGAGATATATAGTTACATGTAGGCGTTGTATGTTACTCCTCATCGAGGGCGAAATTCTAACTTACGATTGGGTACTCTTGCTAAAACAATCTGTTATTAACAACAAGATAAAGTAGTTTAATCAAATTAGTTGATATTGTAAATTGGTCCCCGTAAAGGATTTTAAAGGCTACCGTTTCGCACATAAGCCCTTTGTCAGTGTGTTATCAGTCATTCTTGGGAAAAAATTTACATTTTTACTCTACCCACTGACTGCATTCTCAAAAGACTGAAGACAGCTTAATTCAGTGTTTTTTGTTTGGTTATGAACGTTAAGACAAGAAAGCTGTTTTTGAAAAATCAGAACTTCTCTAGTGCGAGAGAGAAACTAGCATTCCCTTTTAGAAGTGGAACCAGCCAGCAGGCCTCAGCACTAGCGCGCTAACTTTTTGAGTTGGAACACAAGATCATCATCATTAGGTATAATTTTCATATGTGTTGAAAAACCAATTTTTCGTGATGTAACTTCGAGCAAATTGTGAATTTTAATAATGAAACTTGATAAACATGTCGAAGTCAATCCGGCTAAGGTCATCTCGTACCGCATCAGTTGAATGAACCATTCTACAGAAACAATACTTTTAGTGCTAGTTTTAAAAACGTTAAAGGGACAACCAGACAATATCGCACACTAAGACAAGTAATTTTAAAACTATACAGTTTAAGAAAATAGTTTAGTTTTCGACAAAGAAAAACAATTTGGCTCAATTCGTCAACTGCTGATGCCCTCTAACTTTAAAGTGGCTCAACCTTGAACAATGTAGATTTTATCATCGTGTACAGATGTATGTCACGGGGAAGAAGCATGACGTTGTCGCGCAAAGTATCAAGATACATTGAGAGAAAGCTCTATCCTGGTACAAGAACAACTATCTCTCAACCAACCCAGAAAAGTTCCAGCTATTAACGATCAACCCGAGAAATGTTGACAAAGACAACGATAATCAAAATTTTTCTGTTGATGGTCATACTATTAAGAGAATGGGGGAAATACGGCTTTTAGGAGTTCAAATCGATGAAAAATTGAGTTTTACTAGTCATATCAGTGATCTATGTTCTAAGGCCAGTCAAAAAGTAGGGGTCCTAGTGCGGCTACGCAATTTGATACCCTGTAATGCTAAACTATCACTTTACAGGTCTTCAATTCTGCCCCATCCAACCTACTGTAATGTAGTATGGCACTTTTGTAATGCATCGGATCGGAGAAAGCTTGAGCGGATTCAGGAGCGAGCACTTAGGGCGGTGTACAAAACTAGATCAGCGTCCTATCAAGAACTGCTAAGTCGCGCCAAACTACCGACGTTGAACAATCGGCGCCTACAAGACATTGCCACTTTGATGTTTAAAGTTAAGCACAGTCTCGTACCTGAGAATATTTCTGACTTATTTAATATAAAGAACACTCAATATAATTTACGGAACAGTGACTTTGAACTGCCAAGACTCGAAACTGTAAGATTTGGTAGGAATTCTATTAAATATATGGGACCTCTCATCTGGTCGAAGTTACCAAGACACCTAAGAACGATAGAAACTCTAAATTCGTTCAAGAAGACTAAGAAAAGTCGACCTTTCAACTCTCGTTGAAATTTAAAACTTAACTAAATAACTTTATAATCTTTTTAATTATCTACTGTAAATAACTATCATCTACATATGTAAATGTATTTGACTTTTAAATTTTTTAGTGTCCCCCATTAGCTTATAGCTAAAAACATAGACACTTAAATAAAGTTTTTCATTCATTCATTCATCATCGTTGTAAATATGTTTACAAGTGTATTAAATGCCCTATGGATCACTCAATGGAGCTACTAGCAAACATGGACGTTCATAGTAATAACAAAAGAAATAGAAACATGCTTTCCAGACTACCCCTTGTAACCAAAAATTGGGGTAAACGGAGATTGTGTTATTACTCTCTGAAAGATTGGAACAACCTAGATAAAACCATTAGAAATGCCACTTACATCGTAAATTTTAAGCGTAGCATATTTAGTAGCTTTTTATTTTAATTCTTCTTGTATTTAAACTGTGGGCCTTTTTATCAAATTTTAATTTAGTTTTTATTCTATTTTTTTATTTCTAGACATCTTTCATTTTGCTGTATATAGTCTGATTTACTACCTTTAATCTAAGTTAGGCCCTTTCTGAAAAACACAGTGATGTGATGAAAGTTTCCTATTAAAGGATTATAAGCATCTACACCGCTTGGTGTAAAATAGGCTATTGATTAAGGAAAGAACTCATACATTAGCCTACTAACCAAACAAATTAAATTATAACTCTTGCTTTTTACTAACTTCCTAGTTAGCTCAATGGATAGAGCGCTGGACTGTTGTGCGGGAGGTCGACGGGTTCGAACCTCGGCCGGACCAACACTCAAGGTCTTAAAATAATTGAGAAGAATATGCTACCTTTCTATACCATCAACAAATGGTTAGATACTCTAGTCTTCTCGGATAGGGACGAATAAATGGAGGTCCCTCTCCTGCAGGGTTAGGGGTAGGAGACGTTAATTTCCCACTCACAGATTACTGTGTGATGGATGTCCTCCCCTGGGGAGGGATGGGTGGGTTGGGGTTGGGGTTGGTTTAGGTGGGTGAACCTAGTAGTTCTCTCGCCTGTACAATGTACGAATCTATAAATACTAACTTCAATTGTAGAGTGGATATGCTGTTAACCGCAAAATGCGGTTTAAATTTAAAGAGTCGTGGAAGTCAGTAATTCACTGGTCTCACTTTCATTTCGGTCCTCTTCAGCAAATGGTTTTGTCCCTTCCAGCCTTTCCAGTTCACTCCATAACCATTGGAGGAGCTTCCGTTATGATATTTGGCATTCAGGTTAGAGTGGTAGCACCTGACATACCACCAGGCTCCGTGGCGCCTCTGTGCACAGTTTTTTTTCCACTCATCATTGTCTTGATCCCGAGTGCTCCAAGGCCGATCACGATGATAAGAGAGAGAATCACCAGCAGATCCTAACAGATTCAATCTTGTCATACATTTATGCATAACATGGGGGAATTCAAGTTGATAGTATTACACAAAATCTACAATTCATTCTAATTATATTAATATTGAATAGTTAAAAATTAATGTTAATACAGTACGAAGCTTTACTCTATGAAACCATTAGAAAAGGTTGTAGTGTTTGGTTAGACAAAAAAAGATATGCTAATCAAACTTGGATGGATCCTTTATCCTCGGACTCTCGGGATGCAAACAGTTGGGCGAGGGTATAGTAAAATGGCTCAACGTGAAAGTATACTTGAAGATTCTGGTGAGGGTTCTGAGAAGGTTCTGACGCGTCTAGCTAAAGCAATGTTTTTTTTTCTCTTGCTTGATCATATTCCCTTTTGTCTTAGAGGATGTTCATAGTTTATAGTAATAATGGCAATTTATCCGAAAATTTTTCCTTCATCGAGAGCTGCTACTTCCGAATAGGTTCAAGTGATAACACACTGATTATGTCACTAAAGCCTCCCGCTCCGTATAATGATAGCCAAATTTACTGTTTTACCTGAATAGGAACCAAGGATCAGCTTATACTTGTCATTCTCACTCCTAACACCAAACATGTTATACTGAGCATATCGAGTTTCCCCCTCAAAGTCTTCCAAGTCGACACGCAGCGCCTTTTTATTATCTGAGGTCAGACGGTGAATCTTGTCCAGCCCGAGCCAAAACTCACCATTCAGGTCACCAAAGCCACTTTTGTAATCGTTCCAGTGGCGGAAGAAATCAATCGAGCCGTCCAGTCTCTTCTGGAACACTGTCCATCCTCCACCAACTGTTGTTTGGTCACAGAATACCTCAAAGGCAGGCATGCTGTCAGGTTTAATGGTGTACACACCGTCAGTTGTGTTACCTGATTTGTAAATTTCAGCACAGTTTCTTCCGACTGAAAATTATTTAAAAAAGAGCTTCATTAAGTTTATGTTACACTATTAAATGTAGACCACACACGCTTGGCGAAAGGCACCAAGACTCGCGAACTGTCTTTTTCTTCTTTCTTTAATTACTCGGTTATCCAACACACAATTCGAATTCTACTTATCCTAAGTAACTGGTTAACCTGTTAGGCTCTCACAATTTTATTCTCACTAAATACTACTCACTGACTTGTGCTGCTAAACAATCACTTTAACTGCGGACTTCTGACGCTACTCTTCTTCACACAGTCCACATTCTTCCCTTTTCTACTCTCTTCACTCTAGTCTTTTAAGCGAGCTTTAGAGAACATGCTTATTTATTCACTATGGGTTGACTCCCCAGCCAAATAATTTCGCGAACAACAAAGTACTTACTCATGATGCTTTCGATCAACTAAATCGACCTCTCACTGCATTAGCCAAAACAAGAACTTTCGGGTGAGTCCAAATTAAAGTCAATAAACAAACTAGGCACATTCACTTGTGGTAGTTACACAAGACTGTCGCAATTTGGAAACTCGTCACAGCAGCTTAAACCTGAATATCTTCGAACTTCGAATTCATAAAGTAACTACATTCTAAATGTAAGCGAATGACTAAATCAAACTGAACGGGCTAACTAACTGACTAACCAAATATTTCATCGCATTTATAATGTTTTGATGTTGTCTGCTTGTTGCTTGCTTTCCTACGTATTGCTTTGGCTAATACGACTTTTAACTCTGAACATTAATCGCTACCATTTTTTCCCTAAAAGTTAACTTGTTCGATAAAACGGTAATATACTTTTCGTTTTAGTTGAGCTTCAGTGGATCGTTCTCGAAAGTCAAATCTGGATCTTTAATGAGCACTTCCTCGCGTAGCACACGAAGGTAGGCAGCCCACACAATCAATTTTTTTCACCTTTTAATTGGCACTTTTCCCCAGTGAATCCACCTCGACAGACACAACAAAAACCTTTACTGGTGAATCCAGCTTGACAGGTGCCACTGTTCAAACATGGACTGCTGCTGCAGGGATTCTGTTGGAAAAACAAAGTAGGCTTTGTGCAACTTTTCCCTCATTCCATAATAACCTGAAATGACACATCTTTTATGTCTGACTTCCCTCAGTTTGATCAGAATATGAAATGTTACCTCGATTGCAAGATATGTGAAACCTGGTTTATTCTCCAATAGAAATGGAGCATGGTTTTCCTCAGTGATGTTATTCAACTCGCATTTGTGTTTTCCTTCATCCAAAGGTCCAATATTGATAGACACACAATTAGGCTCCATATAGCACATAACTCTGCAGCTCCCCTCACTAAGTACCTCTGAGCTTTTAAAGGAGTAATTTTTTAAAACCATGTTTAATATTGGTTCCCTGAATATGATGTTGCGAAAATCGCCACCTGTAGGAGACAAAGGTAATGAACATCATTGATGTTTTTCAAATCTATTACTAGGAACTTTTGCCATCTATAATGGAAGTAAGAAGGCACAGTATGCGATCCTATTTTTGTAACTCAGGCAATCATGTTAAAACTTGAATAATTCTTATTTTTATCACAATTGGCAGTAATGTCGCAATCTGTTTGGCCAATATGTGTAGTAAGGCATTTGGGGAGCTTTATAATATTAGGCAAATTACGAAATATTTGTCTGCAGAATCAACAAAGTGTTTAATTCATGCGTTTGTTACATCACATTTAGATTTTTGCAATGCTCTTTTGTATAAGCTTCCGCAATATCAATATGATCGACTTCAACAAGTTCTTAATGCGGCGGCTCGGGTTACATGCTTAGTGATTCCTAAGTCTGCTCATATTGCTCCGGTACTTAAGGAACTTCACTGGTTGCCGGTGAAATTTTAGAGTAGAATTTAAGATTGCGCTTTTAGTTTTTAAAACGTTCAATGGCCTGGCACAACAATAAATATCTGAACTACTTGTTGTAAAGCCTAGAACTAGATACAACCTGCGGCCTGAAACATTGCTGCTAATCCCTAGGGTGACACGGAAGACTTTTGGCGATCGAGCCTTTTCCCATGCTGGACCAACAGTATAGAATGCCTTGCCATCTAGTCTTAGAAGCTGTAGGAACACTGACTCTTTTAAAGTAAAGTCGAAGACTTAAATTTTAAGAAAGCTTTTAATTTGTAACTTTATATTCTTATTACTAGTATTATTTATGTCATCTCATAGCCTTAGCTACTATATGAACTTTGACTTTTTTAAAGTACAGTTGAAGACTTATCTTTCTTCTTAAGAAAGCTTTTAATATTGTACAGCGCTTTAGAATATTTCAATAGTTAAAGCGCTATATTAAATGTAATAAATTATTTATTTGTTATTATATTAATTTGCCGTTGTTAAGGGTGCAGAAAACGCTGCGTCAACGTTCACGCAACGTGTCACGCATTTAAAAAAAATCATTTTATTTGATGACGATATTGTGGTGAAAAACCAAACCGACGGTAGTTTAGCTTAGTCTGTACTCTTATCGACAACGATATTCTTTATCGCAGAGGTCAAAATGTTAAGGTTTCAGGAGGCGCAGCCGAGTACAGACCACGCTGAACCACCGTCGATTTGTTCAATTCATATCAGTTACCTAGTATGACGTTATCATTAGTATTGACGCGCACAACTCCTACAAAATTGCCTAGGAGCAATCATTTAGAGCTTCAGAAAGGGGCAGCCTTTAATTTCTATGGCACGATTCTGGTTTTCCAAAGATTCGCATTTGCGGAGCAGTTTGTGACTCGCATTCGAGGAAAGAAAATTAAAGGAATACGATTAGAAAGTTATGAGGGGAAAAACCTGAGTTTAAAGTGAATTTATACTCACCAGCGCAACAGAAACACGGAGGGAGAGTTATTCCAAGTAAAATGTAGAGAATGCTCATCATGGCTGCAAGATCACGATTGAGCTCCATCGCTATAAATTGAAATATACGGCTCATGATAATATTTCCATGATCATGTTTGAGTCGTCACCAAACGATTAAAGCGCCTCTTATCACACTCGATGACACTCTCTTATTACACTCTCTTATTACACTCGATGATATCTTTCTTAATCAGGAGTACATTTTCAATCTACTGGCTGTGTCTTCTTTAACGAAAGCTTCACTACCCCGAAAATAAGACGCACAAAATTATGTCCGCCTAAAAGTGTCGATTTTGTTGGCTAATGTGCTCGTTCTAAAATGTCAGTTAAACTTTTATCACTTGACAGTTGAATTCTAAAGTTCTCATAAAATATTGATCAGTTACATCACCCAGTTTGCAGGAGTAAAATAAATTACAACGAAAATAACGCAACTATTCTCAAAGAAACGATTGCACGTCAATCTCTCCGCTGTATCTATGATTGTTATATTCTGATCTTAAGTATTATCCTTTAATAAATGGGCATGGCGTGAAGACCATGAAGGGTCAGGTGAAAACGGAGATAATTAGTCTGTAAATATGCGCATTTACGTAGTTTTTCTCCTGCGGCAAGCACTACTAACAGCAACTATGAACGTTTTTTCCAAAGTCGAGAGCATTTTAAGCTAGATATATGTGACTGTTTAAGATTTATTGCCTCAAGAAACTAGAGGCTTACAAACCGTGTCTTTTAATTAGAACTAAAGGGAACAAAGAGAACGAAATGTAGAGACTGGCGCCATAAAAATGAGACGAAAGCGAATTATAAACCGGCACCAGCACAACAAGAACACGTTGGGAAAGCTTTTTATAGTAAAATATAGAGGATGTCAATCAGTGATACCTGCAAGGACAAGCTTCCGCTTCATCGCCATAAGGGAAAATATCATGATTCATCGCAAAATATGTTATCGTGACTATGCTCCGGGGGGAGACTCCCATATGAAACAGACGGGGATGCTCGTCGTCTCGCTTAGGGGTGTAAATTTTGGATTTTGGTCTCGCTTAGGGTGTTCCAGCCAAAGCGCCAATATTTTAAGCCGCCAAGGTCTCGTTTAGAGATCCGCGAAGAAATACAGAATGACGCGAAGAGAAACAGAAGTAAAATTTTCTTTTTAACTTGTTTTGTTTACCTTATTACCTCGACATTAACTAGTTTTCTATTTTACGAAGTGCCAAAGAGACAATGCATGAACATGAGCGGTCTCTTTTAGGGGTCAAAATTTGCTTAAGCCACGCCTAGATGGTCTCCTTTAGAGGTTAAATTTAAAATTTCCGACGAGCATCGCCGTCTGTTACATATGGGTGTCCCCCCCGGGGGACTATGCATGCTTGTATCTTCACCAAATAATTAAAATACCTGTTTTCACGTTAATCTGAAGATTGACCATTTCTTAAAAAGCGGGTGTTTACATTTGACTCAGTTTGTTTTGTTTTTTTTAATCATTTATCCCGATATTCTGTTGGCAAAATATTTTATCAGATAATGGACCATTGTAAGATGTTGTTATTTCCTTTTCATCACTTGAAAACGGAATTATCTGGCGGTGATTTTTTTTGTAGGCGAATCAAGGAAATTGACGGGATTGTCATGAGCGAATACTTCATATAAAGCGATGTTTTTTTTTTCTGGTAACCATTGTATCCAGCTTCCTTCTAACACAAAAAATATATTAACAAATCACCGTTATGAAGAGAATTTGTTAGCTAGTACATTTTCAACCAATTTTCTTTGAAACGGATAAATAGATAAAAAGTGGAAAATCTAACTGCTGATAGCGTTCGGACCTTGACGTCTAAGCATCCTGCCGTTCCAAAGAGCAATTAGTGAAATTTTCGAGGCGTTTACCGTGATCAAGGCTACTTTGGAAACAAGTATGGAAAACACATCGCAAAGTTCATCATAGAATTGTACTTTTTGTTTTCTGAAGTATTTCTGAAATATTTGAAGTTAAAGTCTCGGTTCATTCTTGCTCTGTTTGGTTATTTGGTCACTGAATCAAAATTAGAAGCTGAAAATAAGATCAAATTTATAAGGCCACACACAGGAAATACAATAGAAAAACTGTAGGACTATGACTAAATATTCAAATCCATTATCTGCAAATAATCTGTTGATGTTTCTGGAGTCTCGCTCTGACCTAAAAATTGATAATTTATCGTTCATTTTCCTTTTCTTTTTTTATTTATTGAAAACAACAAATACTTTCGGTATCAGTTCGCAACCGAAAAACCGAGGCACTACCAGATACAGAAGAAAGCTTATAGAACTGACCCCTGTAAATCTTCTAGGTATATAGTTGTACTTGATCCATGTAAAGAAATAACAGTTCAGAAATCCACTGGCTTAAATTTCATCTCGGTTCTCTTTAAAGAGTAGTCATTTCCTTTCCAGTGATACCAATTCACTCCATCAGCATAGGAGGAGTGCTGTCCATGATGGTACAAGCCATTCAAGTTGCAGTTATGACAGAAGCTGTACCACCAGGCCCCTTTAAATTTCGTAGCGCAGTTGTTGTTTGCGTAGTTATCGTTATCATGATCTTTGGTGGTAAATGGCTGGTCCCTGTGAAGGCTGAATGAGTCACCCGCAGTTCCTGACATGTCAATTCAAAAACAAAAAGTGAGATTCTTTTCGGTCTAGAATACAGATCTTTAGCGTCAAATAGCATCGTTATTATCATCACCATCATTAACATTGCCATCATCATTATCATTACCATTATCGTTAGCATTATCTCCATTACTAATATATGATAATTATAATTACTGTTGCGATTTACGGCAGAACGTAAATTGAGTTGTTTGCCTTTTTATACAGATTTTTAAAGACTTAGACAAGCATTCCTTATAAGTGGGCCAGGAGGAAAAAATTGTCACTGTTTCATTATGATAATTTTAATGAAGTTCGTTGTTGATGTTCTAGTTCTGGTGAGCGCCGTCCAGGATTGCATTTGGGTAAGCTTAGGAATTAGCCACCAGTGGAAAACCGTACCCTTATCTTCCTTTACTTATTTTCACACTTCCTCTCCTCTTGCAATAATGGAGAAAATTTTGACTACCTGAGTAGGAGCCAAGGATCAGCTTCTACTTGTCATTCTCCCTCATGACACCAAACATGTTATATTCAGCATAAGCAGTATTCCCCTCAAAGTCTTCCAAGTCTACACGCAGCATGTTGTTATTATCTGAGGTCAAGTGGTGAATCTTGTCCAGTCCGAGCCAAAATTCACCATTCAAGTCACCAAAACCATGTTTGTAGTCGGTCCAGTTGAGATAAAAATCAACCGAGCCATCCAGTCTCTTCTGGAACACTGTCCACCCTCCACCAGCTGTTGTTTGGTCACAGAGTACATCAAAAGCGGATATGTTATCAGGTTTGATGGTGTACACACCGTCAGTTGTATTACCTAATTTGTAGATTTCACCACAGTTTTCCTTGAAAGCTATTAATCAGGAGAACAATTTGGATAACTATCAATTTTCTAAGTTTTAATGAACAGTTAAAACAGAGACACCTTTCAACTGAAGCTTCAACGATCAATTTAACGATTCTAATAAGTGCTTGTGATTTTGTTCGCCATCGGTTTCGAGCAAAAATGAACGGCTCTCAGCAGTTATTTCCTTACAAAAGAAACCGTTAAACTTTCGGGAATAAGTAGTTGCATCAGATTAAAAAAAAATTGCTATGATTTGCCGTATATTGAATCTACATGGCTAAATCATTGACCTTTCCCCTTTTCGGACTCTATTTAACAATATTTGAAACTGTATTCTATGATGGTAAATTTATCTTTAAAGTGGAAAAAAAAACACAAGAAATTATGTTGTATGATCAATGAAAAGGACATATCAACTTTTCAGTCCATCTGATTCACTTCCAAATTCTGACAAATTTTCTCACTAACCTGATTCCTAACAATTGAATCCGTTCGAGTTAAAGGAAAGTGTTTTCTTCCTTCAATATAACTCAATGCTTCCTTTTTTTTTCATCAAAGTTAACTCGTGAACTCAGAAACTTGAAAAACATGTTGCGATTGTCCGACACGGCACCTGAACACATGCTTCCATCTCCAGTAAATCTTTCCTTGCATGTACAATTATACGAGCCAATGGTGTTGATACACGTGGCATTCACATGGCAGTCATGATTGCCAGTGATACATTCATCGATATCTGGAAGTAAAAAGAGACATAATAGTAATTATATTCGAACAATAACAGTAATTATATTTGAAGAAACACAAAATAATATAAATGAAAATATGAAGAGTCCATTATAGATCAGACAAATTGGGTTCAAAAACCTTCCATTTCCATGTTGCAGTGAACCAAAACAGCTTTTCCACTTCCAAATGGATGTAACCAGTAGTTGTTGCTAAAAACGTCTCTCCCTTCACTCGACTTTATTTCCCGACATGACTCTCCAGGCAGCTCTGCAATGGATCCCAAGGAGGCTGTCAAAGTGATTTCAAAACGCGTAAGTTTTACAAACAGGTTTCTAATCAGCACTCATTTCCACACGAGTGTGTTGTTAAGTGAGTTTAGGATCGCGACGATTTCTTTGAACAACTGAAATGGTAGTGTAACTAAGATTTATGAATATTAAAAATAGGGGGATTTAGATTTTTACATACCCCTGCCGTTTAGGCGTCGAATGTAAACCCTATCAGGATCTGAACGGAAATTCTCAGGTCTCGCGTCCTTAGTC
Source organism: Stylophora pistillata (assembly GCF_964205215.1). Lineage (NCBI taxonomy): Eukaryota > Metazoa > Cnidaria > Anthozoa > Scleractinia > Pocilloporidae > Stylophora > Stylophora pistillata. Next base: position 3,920,282 of record NC_142521.1, on the reverse strand, counting down.
CGGTTGTTCAGTTCACAAGACTTTTCACCTACTACGTAATTATAACTCTGGCATCTGATTTCTCTTTCGCAGCAGATGTCACACTCGTGGATGGCTGTTACTGAAAACTTTTTTAAAACAAATCCGTGCAGAGCCATTCCACTTATGCTCCTTTCTTGCCTGCATTGTTTGCCAGCAGCTACAATACCCATCAAGAAGCCGGCGAAGAAGAAAGATAGCACCTCAGGCGACATTTAACTAGTTATTCCATCTCCTAGATAATCCAAACAAAGCTATACATTAGCTCAAGCGAAGAAATAATGGACGACAACGAATTCTTCGGTCCACTACCTTTTTTGTGATTTAAAAACCTTGTGATTCCCTGCCACATCATATAATTTTTTATTGCACCGCAACGATTTCGGACATCTTTTCTCTCGTGAAGGTGTACTAGACAACAAATTGTACACTAATTCTTGCGATTATGTTCAACAATAAATTACTTCTTTTGGTATCAACTCACCGGCTAGAAAAAAAAACTCAAAAATCAGGGGCAAAAAACTCAAAACTTTCCTATTACCTTTCAAGTTTTGATTGTTATTAGCTTTATGAAGCCTTGCTGATAACTTAATGAAGAATGTTCTATTTTTTAAAATGTTAAAGACATACCTGAACAAGGAAGAATGAAAGACGAGACTTCAAGCGAGTTTACAGAAGAAGAGAATAACGCTGTAAACATAGTCATGGATAAAGTTTCAGGCTGTTGCAATCTTCTTGATAACGATATACGGCTGCGTTTTACTAGGTAACAACTCATTTAAAAGCAGGTGTTTCTTTGGGAAGGTCAACTTTATGAAATATCTAGTCTATAGCAGTTAATTTACTCAGCATTCTTGCGCTGTAGAAGTCCATGCCCTTGTTAAGTAAGGGTGTCAAGTATTTTTATGCCGACAGTCTCACGAATTGCCCGCCTTAACTCCATCAACTTACAAGGCTTTTTTTTAAACAAACGTTTTGTTTACTGCAATTGAAAAGTTTTCAAACTGTGACAAGATATTCTCGCTGAGTTGATGTTTACAGTCCGCGCATTAATAACGAGTTGGATGTTGTTCATGGTATGAATAGTTAACCCACACGTCGACTCTGCGACTTGATGTCTCAACTGGCTTTGACGCGTGGTGCAAACATGAAAGGATAAAGGCAAATTTCAGCCTACAGCAACACGATTTTGTACAGGGAAAATTGAGTCAGAAGAAGATATTTTTACACAACTTTTGGCAGGAAGCCCCTATCCTTTCAAAACTTTTAGCTATTTTAATTAATTCAAGGGCAGGAATCTTGGAGGCCGCTCGCGACTGCGAATTGCTGCAGTTGTGTCACGGTTGTGAATCTCTCACCAAAAGTTTCGGGAAATGTTTCTTTAAAATGTCATAGTTCTTTTTCTGGAAGATGGAGTATTAATGACAAACCAGAAGATTTTAGTGCAAAATTAAAGTCTTAAGTGAGGTCACTTATTCTTTAAGACTGTGCAGTCGAGGCTTCAAAGCTCAGAAATCCATCGGTCTTATTTTCATCTCGGTCCTTTTCAGCGAGTAACGAAATCCCCTAAATTTAGACCAATTCACTCCGACAGCACGAGAGGAGTGAGGTCCATGATGATACGCGCCATTCAGGTTGGACCTGTGACATGCATTGTACCACCAGGCTCCTTTAAATTTAACAGCACAGTTTGCCCTGTCACTACCATCGTTATCTTGATCTTGAGTAGTAAACCTCTGGCCATTCTGATATGCGAGTGAGTTACCAGCGGTTCCTGAAATTCAAATCAAGCAATCAAAAAACTTTTAATCAAATTAAGTCGATGTTCACAATCTTTGTAAAAGCTTAATTTCCCTCACGTACTAATAGTTGAGGCAAACTGGACATGGAGCCGGTAAAGTCGTTCTGTTCTACTCGTTGGTTATACCAATGACTTTAACAATTCGTTTGTAGGTTGTTGGTGGTGAAAACCTCATTATATTACCCGAGTAGGAGCCAATGTTGAGCCTGTACTTGTCACTTTCACTCGTAACACCAAACATGTTATACTCGGCATAACGAGTATCCCCGTCAAAGTCTTCCAAGTCCACACGCAGCATGTTGTTGTCATCTGAAGTCAGGCGGTAAATTTTGTCCAGTCCCAGCCAAAATTCACCGTCAACGTCACCAAAGCCACTTTTGTAGTCGTTCCAGTAGCGGTAGAAATCAACCGAGCCCTCAAATCTCTTCTGAAACATCGTCCATCCTCCACCAGCTGTTGTTTGGTCACAGAATACATCAAAGAGGGACAAACCATCTGGCCTAATGGTGTACACGCCGTCTCTTCTTCCTCCAGACTCGTAAATTTCAGCACAATTTCTGTAAACTGATACAATAAAAAGGTAACACGAGAGCATGAAAAACTAGGTTAGATCACACTTTCTTGAGTATACATTTTGAAATTATATGATCGAAGCAAAAGAAAGAAAAAATTTTTTGGTACCTAACTGACAACTTTCTCCAGTAAATCCTGTGCGGCAGAGACATCGAAAACCTTTACTGGTATATCCAGCTTGACAGGTGCCATTTTTCAAACAGGGGCTGCTAATGCAGGGATTCTGTCAGAGCAGAAATGAAAGGAAATGAGTCCGCATCAAAGATGGGTACATCCCTACCGACGTAAAAACGCTACTATGCAAGTCTTACCTCGATGGCCAGATAGATAAAGGAATGCTTATTCTCAAGGAAGAAGCCATTAACCTGACTTTCATCTGTGGCGTTGTTTAATTCGCACATATGTTTCCCTCCCTCTAAAGGTCCAACATTGATAGAGACACAATTGGGCTCCATATAACACATTACTCTGCAGCTCCCTTCATTAAGCACCTCTGCACGCTTAATCACATGATTTTTCAGTGCCTTATTTGGAATCGGAGTCTTGAAATTGATGTTCCGGCTTTCATCATCTGTGAAAGGAAGAAAATCTCGATAAGTTAACCCCGAGCTTCCCCTGAGCGAGAAATAATGTAATGTAAACTTATCTCAATTTAAAATTTCTAACATTACAGAAGTTCAATTTTATCTTTTGAACCCGTACAAATAATATTTCGGCTGCATTTAACTTATTTGGAGGCTCGAACAAGAAGGGAAAATCTTTTAACTATCTTCAATTAAAAAAAAAAGCACGTTTGTTATCTTTCCAGTAAAATTAACTTCAGAAAATTAAGCAAACATCTTGAGGAAACATTTCGATTATTGACAGCTTCAACACCTAAGCTTCAATGGCCATGCATAGGAAATATGAAACAGCTAAAGATATTAACTCTTCAAGAGTTATACCAGATTTCAAATTATATCAACAGTTGTCGAATTGTGGGAAAGAGTACAAAATTCAATGAGAAAATGCACTTTTCCCCTGTTTAACCTGTAATTTTAGTAATTGACTAATTTAATTTCTTGCCATAATCTACTTCTTATTCAAATCCAGAGTCTTCTACCAATTAACAACAAAGTGGATTGATTGCATCGCTAAGTAACCTATAAAACTAGGTTTTAGAAACATCAGAAAAATTTCTTTACATATATTATTTGAAACAATTTTAGTTTTTCTCTATTTTCGCAAGCATATAATCTATGCGAATAGTATAAATTTTGTCAAAGTTAAAAATTAGGCCAAGTTTATAAAGAAACTGTGGTGCTGCGCTGATGGGGGGTATCTCAAGATAATGAGTTTTATCAACTGAGTTGATGTTTCGAACGTTAGTCCTCCGTGAATGCGAATCGTCCTGACGAAGGACTAACGCTAAAAACATCAGCTTTGACATATCTTTACAGTGGCAATTCACATTGTCAACTCAGATGATAAAACCAAATCATCATTTCTTTCAATAAGTTGTCTGGCCTAAAGGAATTACGAAAAGTTAGTTAAATTCTAGGCAAGATTTTTCAGGAAGGCCGAGTGTCTCAATGCCTACGGCGACAAAGTTAAACCTACCAATACTTGAACAACGACATGGTGTAAAACTAGTTCCAAGAAATGTACAAAGGAAGCCGGCGATGACTACAGTTTCACCTTTGATTTGATTACCCAGACAACGCATTTTCGTTTCCCTTTAATTTCCAGTCCGACGAATCATCAATAAGTGAACTTTACGCAACAGCAGGGGTTTCAAAAACATTAAGCAATTATTGGATGAGGTTGCCGAGGCCGCAAGCTGATGAAGATAACACAGACACGAGGTTTGATAAGTCAAGATATCATTTGAAACCGAATTCAATAAATGTTTTTCAGACGTTTTTTAAACAAAAAATCTGCAAAAGGAAGATATTTCTATCTGAGTTTGCAAAATTTTGGGAATACTACATGGGTGAGGGACTTGCAAACTAGGCAAACTTTGAACTTGAAATGATAAATGCATTATCTGCTGCAGATATTGCATTTGTCATGTCAACTTTACACGCAATTGCATAATGACTGAATTCTCTCGACCAATCATGTTTAATGCATGACGGTACTTATTGTATGACCCTTACGACCCCACGCGCCTTTATTGAAAAATACTGGACAAAAATCCCTGTATAAGGGATTGAAGCGATGGCAGGAGCTGAGCCATACAAAGTCGTCGTGTTTCCGTGTTGTCGTAAGGTAAACAGAGCGGGGAAAGGGAATTACAAAGAAGTCAGCAACACTTGCAAGGGCGTAGCCAGCTCAACGACTTGTTGTAGGCCTGTTCCCTAAGAATTTTTGTTTCAACGTTTACAAGAGTCATATAATAAAAGTCAAGCGAGCGGAAACAAATTGTAGGCCCGTATATTGTGATGGCGATCAAGAGTTTTTTCTACGATGTTTGATTTCTCGCCTTGTACAAGGATGGCGACGAGCTACATCGCTTCAATATTTGAATCTAATCGAGTTTTACAACGATACAAGACACATTTGTCACCAGCCGTTAATGAAAGAAAAAGGCCATACACTGACTCAAAGACATTGCACGAAAGTGTAAGACATGTATCATATATAGCGTTACAAACTACTTATTTAACTCCAGATGTTAGATTCAGTTTTTTAATACTTATGCCTGCGATTCCGCCATAACATGCCACCCCCAAGGTTGAGGTATCAAGGCCTGGTCGAGTCACTTTTGCGAGAGATTTAGAGACCTGTTAGAAACCCCTAGGGAGTCTTTGAGAGGCGCTTGCTGCTCGAAGACTTCGTGCAGACTTTGAGATTGACATGCAAATTCCCTCTCCACAGCTGTAAACCGTACGGGAATAACACAAAATCCCAGGTATATTGTAACTGAGACCCAAATTAGAGTGCTTATAGAAGAAGGATTTCAAAGGGCAAATGTGGCACGGATTGAAATGCCCATTGTATTTTGATGACATCCCGGTATTTTGATGATATTCCTGATAATGCGCTACATAATCTTGTGGGTGAAAAAATTGATTCCTCAACCCAGGGCTCAACTCGAGCTAAAAAAAAAACCCTTAAAATTTGCTTCGCTTGTACTCATTGGGTCTCTAACGCTAGAAAAGGAATCCATGTCAGGAATCCACTTGGCCGCAATTTTCGTCACCGAAGAACTTACAAACTCGTCAGTAGTATTTCGTTTTGTTTCATTTCGTTTAGTTTCCTTTATTCAGATCTTATTGTTTCGACAGGTATGCTGTTGCATGTGTTGCAGGAGTGAACATAGGTAATAGTGTATCTTAGAATTGAAGATTTTGAGGAAAGATTATATTAAACGAAACTCGTACCACAGAAAGTTAAGACAGACGAAACTTTGACAGTACGCGCACTTTTTGTAATTTGCACTCGTGTTTCAACTTTGCACTCGTGTTTAACTTTGCCGTCATGTTACGTGAAAAATGCACTCGTTTTCAGCCAATCAGACGCGCGTAATTTTTTCATGTATGTTATAAGTATGTAAATAACATTAGTTGAAACTTTCCATTAATAGCAATTTTTATCTTTTAACAAAATGGCTCCAAAGATCAAGGAGGCAAAGGAAATGGAAGCATTATTCTTTTGAAGATGAAAATACTCAAATTTATCAATTTTAATACATAAGAAAGTTTCGCTAACTCCCTCGAAAACTTAACTAGGACGATCAAATAATATTCTGATGATACAAAACTTTTTGATTTCAAAAAGTTGTTAGTCTTTGTCGATCTCAGTTTAGGAATTTAAATTCGAATCTGCTTTTAGAAACGGCCAAGAGAGCAAATTGGCCAAAGTAGAAACCTATTCAAGTGCCACAATTTTTTTAAAACTATTGATGCGCATTTATGTAGCCTGCATAGGAAGCGTTTCCGTGCTGTTTACCGAGGAACGAGAGATCCTCGGTTTTGGCCGCGCGAGAATTGAAACGAGAGCCAAAAAGTGAAAGAGGGGGAAGGGAAGGAAGGAAACGTTTGCGGACAAAACCCCTCGATTTTGAAAACCACCCACTCTGGTTGTCATGCTTGATCGCGCGTGTCGGCAATTGATCCTGTCAACAGCTGTCATAAATAGACCAATAAAATGCTTGGCCTTCCGAGCGGAAGTGAAATTTTCAGGACGCGTGTGGGACCAAAACAAAGTGTCAAAATTTTTCCTATGCATCACGCTGGGGGAATAGCGAATCGCAATGAACTAGTCTGCACAGCAAGCGTTTCCGTGCTGTTTGAGAACAACGAGAGCAACCGTACTGTTTGACAGCAACTGATTCTCGGTTTCTGCGCGAGAAATGAAAAAACCGAGAATCTCTCGTTCCTCGGTCTTTCTTTGCTCTCAATTCAAACAGTACGGAAACGCTTGCTGTGCAAGCACAATCAACGAGCAGTGTAGGCTATGGAATTGTAGCGTCAAAGTTAAACCTGGACAACTTTGAAACAATATTAAGCAATAGCACATTATCTAATTTTAATTTTTTATAAATTAATTTTATCTTTCTGAATATTTTTAATATATCCTGCTATTTCTATCATAGAATTTTGTAATTATTTATATATTTATTTATTTATCAGTTTTTTGTAATGCTGTATAATCTAGTTAGAGGGCCACAGGTTTGTCAGCTTTTCAGCTGTTACGTGTCCCCCTCTATAAATAAAGTCCTTACTTACTTACTTACTTACTAAATCTGGTAATAGTAATATTTCTACGGAAAATCTTTTTAATCCGTCTAAAAGGAAGGACTGGAAGGGTGATATCTTAGCGCAAAATCTTCAGAGAGCTGGATTCGAGGTAGTGAAATGTGACAAGTTTTCAAGTCGCTTTTGTAATCCTTGTGCAGGAAAGATTCGAAATCTTGGATCACTGTATTCATTCGTCCAGCAATCTTTACAAGGTAAAGTTAGCGAGTTTGCTACAGCAACTCCAACAAAGTCAACTTCAGCAAACAAGTGCTTACTGGGCACTCCAGAGGGAAAGAGTCCGATCCGCAAAGCAGTTCGAGTGCTATCGCCGGCGACCAAAACAAAGAAAGGAAAGTCTTCACGGAAAACTTTAGAATTTGTGCAGGAGAAACTTCAGGCATCTGAGAAGGAAAATAACGATAATATTGACCAGTATTTGAACACAGACGATCTTCCTGAAAGGGGCCTCCAAGTCAAGGTTGTTTTTAAAACCGAGTCTGGAAATACTCTCGTAAGAATTCCCCGTGACGAGACCACTAAATGTTTAATAAGGCAAGTATGTGACAAAAAATGGCATGCAGCAGCTAACAGCAGAGCAAAACATTCAGAATTGTTTCCCGAGATTCTAAAAGCTGTCAATAAAAATGGTTCTGATGAAATGTCAGAATACCTGTGTAACTGACACTCTGTCACAGTTTGAAATACGTACCCTATTTTTAATCTCGACAATTCACTTGTACATAACACAAAAAAAAAACAGAATTAAGAGTGCGAACTTAAACCCAACGAAACTAAAATACAACGAAAGGAATACGAAAAACTACAGGAAAATACAAACGAAAGCGTAACTACTTACAAGATCTGTACGGCACTCCGGAATAACAACGACTGAATGAAAATTACAACTACGATGTCATATAGCGGATAAAGGCTAAAACAATAGACTAAACAAGGCTACACAATACTCAAAGGCGATTACATGAAACAACGCTGACAAACTTAATTTACATTTTGACAGCACGAAAAATACAAACTAATAAATACAGAACTGAACTATCGAGACGAGAACTATTTACACTAATTACAATTAACAAAGACGAACGACAGAACTGATAAAAAAAATAATAACTCTCGTGGCTACAACCTGAAATCTGAAAGCATGTTGCTTTCTAACAAGCCAGAAGAAATCACTGGTTTTTCGAACACAATATTCTTAGAAGAAATGCGAATTTTCCGTTAGTTTATCACTTTGTTCTTAGCGCATGTGGTATTCAAGAAAGCGATCTCAAAGTTAAAGGAACAGCTACAAATGGTGTAGCACCTGCAACTGCAGAAATGTGCAGGCTTCGAAATCCCAAGGCGTCGGCGTTGCACCACAGGATTTCTACTGTACTTTTCCACAGCGGTGCAAAACACGATGACCTGATAAGGTTGAATCGCTTAGGAGTCTCCATGTCTCCAAAACAAATGGTCCGCCCGCAATCCGAAATGGGCAAACAACTTGAAGGAAAAGTGAATGTTTGGAAATCACAAATCGAGGAGAGAAAAGGTGCACAACTTTCATTGCAAGAGATTAAAATTAAACAGGTCCCTGATAGGATGGAAACTGACATGGAAATTGTTACTGAAGTACAAGTGGACAAAAATACTGTTCTTGGCTACAATAATTTTACACCGCAAGGACACGAATACCTTCTGAGAGAAATCGAAGGGGTTTGTCCGCAAGCGTTTCCTTCCTTCCCTTCCCCCCCCCCTCTTTCACTTTTTGGCTCTCGTTTCAATTCTCGCGCGGGTAAAACCGAGAATCTCTCGTTCCTCGGTAAACAGCACGGAAACGCTTGCTATGCAGGCTACATGTATGTGACAATCTGAACCTTAACGAGTGAAACCGACAAAACTAACTAACAAAAGACAAAATGATGAAGAACACAAAAAAGGAGCGTACTCATGTTATAAGCGGTATTGGAAGCCGGCCAGTGTTGTTGATAGAGCTTTGTCATTTTTACCGTTAAACTGGCAGTTTTCCCCAATGAATCCATATTTACAGAGACAACGAAAACCTTTACTGGTGAATCCAGCCTGACATGTGCCATTGTTCTCGGATGGGCTGTTGCTCCAGGGATTCTGTTTAAGAGAATAAACGCAAAACTGTTAAGTTTACAGGACATATCAGACTCCAGATTAATTCTTAAGAAATGAAAACATGTTGATATACACAGCACGACCTCAATTATGGATGAGTAGGTGAAACTTGGTTTTTCCTCAAGAAAATTGACAAATTGGTCTTCATCTGTGGCGTTGTTCAACTCGCATATGCGCTGATCTTCCTTTAAAGGTCCCACATTGATGGACACACAATTAGGTTCCATATAACACATCACTCTGCAGGCCTCTTCATTAGTCACCTTAGCTCTTATTATCACGAGATCATTTGTTTGTTATTGTTTGTTTTTTATTGTTATTGTTTCTTTGTTTGTTATTGATTCCTTAAAGACGATGCCGCGAATTTCTTCATCTGTAAAAGGAACAGAAAGCCAAAATTCCCAAAATTAGGTGTTGACAGTTCTGACGGGTTTGCGCCCCTATGAGTTTATCTACTATAGTGGCCTTCCCTGTCAGTCTCACGGGATGAAAGAGGGAAGCAAAAGAAGACATATCCGGGAACGAGTTTGAGCGTCTACAAAAACCTCTGTATATACAAGATGAACTTAAACGGAGGAGCAAAATGGAAAGATTTTGTCTTAGAGAGGTTGGGATTTGGAAATCGTCTTGGCACAGTCACATCGAATTTACCTGGCATTATCAGTCAGATTAGTTTGTGTTATAGGCAACCTGTATGGAGAGAAAAACTCTATTGATCCTATAGACTAAACAACAGACGAATTGTTTATGGGAGGACCTTTCGCGCTACCAGCAATGATTCTTCGCGCGGTCAATTATAGAATAAACATTGCAAAAATGTTAGAAAAATCGTGTATTTTAAAACGAAAGCAAAACTAAAATACAATTCCTTTTGATGAGTACAACGATGCATTTCTTCTATCAGCGTAAATATCGTCATGGGTGATTTTAAAAACGATTGAATACGAATAGAACTGAAGGCGAGCTGATTATAAACTGCCAACTCCGCGTTTAAAGAGATAACTGAGAGGACTGAATAAAAACAAACAAGTGAAAATAATAGTAAATCTTGAATTAATTTGCACACGGGGTCCTAGGGGTTCTTTCCTCGCACTGGTAATCAATGATACAAAGGTTGAAACTCTTTGCAGAAATAGGGCGCTTCTGAGAGAGGCTTTCGTGAACAAAAAGGTAACAAACCAAATGCTTGACAGGCGGCACAGCAAGACATGATTGAAATGATTCTCCCAAATATGTTCCCGCGTAATATATAAGGTTAAACATTACAGTAGTAGGTTAGAACAAGAAACAAAAATGGGACAGATGAAATACATTGAAGTGCAAATGGGAAAAAAAGTTGCCTCTGATTGTCAGATTTATCTTGAACTTCACGCGTTTTCAGTATATACAGCTACGTCAAAAGTGGAAAAATAGAACTTACCAGCAGAACAACAGCATAATATTAACGTGTTAGCTAGTAACACACCGCGAAGAAAGAGACGATTCTTAGACGATTCATCAAACTTAGACAGTAAAATTACAAACACATTTTTTTCTCGATGTGTTGAAAGCATCATATGAGAGGGTTTCGCCTACCGAGGCTTTCAAAATAGAGCAGGTGTGTTCATCGCATTTCCCGATTATCCGTCTACAGTATACGAGTGCCTACAGCTTTTTCAACAAAGATTTCTAATGCGTTGTCATTGTGCAAAGTTGTAACTGCTGATTTGTGGGGGGCGAAAATTAATTAAGATAAGGCATGTAAGGAGCATTCCTCAAACAAAATTAGAACTGCAGCCCGGAGAAGGCAAAGTGCAGGATTTCGAATTTATCTAGCCCTAAAAAAATTTTGGATTTAAGTAAGATTTTGATTACGATTCTGCAGCCCAAATAAGGCAAGAAACATAAAATAAAGACCCGATATTTGCCCGCACTGGAAAGCATACGAGATTTATTTGGTTTATACAAACTCGGGTAAAATTGAAGATTAATGTGTAATCGCGGCGGCAGAAACGCGGTCTTCTTTCTTGGAAATGAGCATTACCAGCAGCCATTGTCCCAAAAGAAGAAAAGCCTCGTTTCAGTCCAGACTAGAAAAAAATAAAGCAGCTATTTCAAATCTCTTCAGCTTAGTTTAGACGGACTCTAAGGCTACATTTAATCACAAACTATAAATTTTCGCTTGAAGTATAGATAAAAGTGTCTGACATGTTTTTCCCCGACAGTTCGCCTTCTCCAAAAACTTCGTGGAAAAAACTTAAAATTTGGCCGTGGAGGTAACTTGTGGGGGCCTTAGCTAACAAAGCTATGAACGATTTGAACAAAGGCGCATTTAAAACTCTCTTTCTTTCACAAATGACGTTCACAATTATCGGTCTTTATTTATGTTAACTGGAAACAATTCTTCCTTGACAAATTCACATGCCAAGTATTATGTGACTCAAAGTTTAATAGAGGTACGGGATAAAAGGTGCAAAGGATAAAGAACTTAATCTGCAAAAGAAGAAGAATTTAAACACTAGAGGTTTAAGCTTTAACTTTAATGGAATTCAATATCGCTTGCGGTAAGAAATTTTTTTTCTTCTATAGAAATTAATGCCGCATGCCAAGATTCCTGCAAAGTTTTTCAACTACCTTGGTTTCCTTTGTCATTACCAATGGGCCTCCAAAGACGGCAGAATGTTCGAACTAAACTAAGCATAATTTTGTTGACGGGGATAAAGCTCTCAAATGCTCTCATTACTGGGTGTTGGATAATTAATGTGCCTTGCAGTCCTCTACTCTTTCCTGTCAAAAATACAACCGTTTGCGTGTTATTGTTGCTTTTTTTAATTTCTTTTCACATCTTAACTCTTTACCGTCCGGTAAAAAACCTTATAATTTGGCCATACAAAACTTACGCTCACTTTGTTTGTCTTTATATGAATTATCCCTTACAATATTTGCAGTTTTGAGACACAGTAAGCTCAGACTTTGGGGTCACGTGACCAAGATCCTCCGCTCGTGTTTGGATGCGTTTAAATCGATTCGTTTTCTCGCGTTTATAAGTGTTTTTTAACGGTGGCCTACAACTGTCACATCAAATTAAAATCACTCACATCAAATTAAAATCACTCACATCAAATTAAAATCACTCGCATCAAATTAAAATCACTCACATCAAATTAAGATCACTCACATCAAAATAAAGTTACTCACATTGAATTGAAATCACTCACATCAAATACAAATCGCTCACATCAAATACAAATCGCTCACATCAAATACAAATCGCTCACATCAAATTCAAATCGCTCACATCAAATTCAAATCGCTCACTTCAAATTCAAATCGCTCACATCAAATTCAAATCGCTCACATCAAATACAAATCGTTACATCGATACGTCAGCGGCTAAGTCTATGAATGCTATCCCCAATGTTTACTCCGTCTTCCACTTTACCGCCATTATGTACAATCCGTTTTGTACGATCGTTCACTGACTTGACACTAGGTTCATTGATCAGAATTCTAGCAAATATGTATTGCACTATTTGTGGGAGCGATGTCGAAAACTGCAAATTCTGCAAAACCTGGAACAAAGGTAAGAAAAATGTTGCACATATTTTATGTTCTACATGTATATTATGGACGATCGGTGAGATCCAGTGTTACCCATTTCGGCTCAACATCGACTTGCAAGTGTGAAAGTGGGATTTTGGGAAAAGAACGATTGTACAAAATGACGGTAAAGTGGAAGGCCGAGTAAACATTGGGGATAGCATTCATTGACCTAGCCGCTGACCAACTGATGTAACGATTTGTATTTGATGTGAGCGATTTAAATTTGATGTGAGCGATTTGTATTTGATGTGAGCGATTTGTATTTGATGTGAGCGATTTCAATTTGATGTGAGCGATTTCAATTTGATGTGACCGATTTGTATTTGATGTGAGTGATTTCAATTCAATGTGAGTAACTTTATTTTGATGTGAGTGATCTTAATTTGATGTGAGTGATTTTAATTTGATGTGAGTGATTTTAATTTGATGTGTCAGTTGTGGGCCACCGTAAAAAAACACTTATAAACGCGAGAAAACGAATCGATTTAAACGCATCCAAACACGAGCGGAGGATCTTGGTCACGTGACCCCAAAGTCTGAGCCCACTGTGTCTCAAAACTGCAAATATTGTAAGGGATAATTCATATAAAGACAAACAAAGTAAGCGTAAGTTTTGTATGGCCAAATTATAAGGTTTTTTGCCGGACGGTAAAGAGTTCATATATATTTTGTTCGTGAGCTAGTCTTACTTTTCATCCCAAGTTTATACTATCTATATAGTGCATATTTTAAACGATTTGTAGGATCAGTTTGGCAAAAAGATTGTGAGTTCGAGATGTCTATCGCATGATTGACGAAGGAGGTATGGGTCGAGTCGCTTCACGTAAGAATAGCCTGCTTGCAGGCGGTAGTTGGTATGTGCGGGATTCAGTGCGGCGAAAATATTCAGTCGCCATATTGGACGGGTGGAGGATCTGAGAGATAAAGCGAGGGGGAGGAGGAGGGAGAGAAAGCCAGAAACACCAGGAATACGGGGATGTGTTACTGCAGGAATACGGCGATGTGTTTCAAGGCATAGGAACTTTACCAGGTGGACCTTATCGTATCCAGTTAAAGGAAGGCTACAACCCCGTTCAACACCCCCCGCGCCAAGTTGCAGTCAGCCTAAAACCACCCTATAGAGCAGAATTGGAGAGATTGACACAGCTTGGAGTCATTAAAGAAGTAAGGGAGCACACTGAGTGGATTAACTCGATTGTTCCAGTTAAGAAACCAGATGGTTCCTTACGGCTATGTCTTGATCAAAAAGATCTCAACCGAATGATAAAGAGGAATCAGTGGTACAGCAGAACAGTCGATGACATCCTACCGGAATTAGCAACTTCGAAGTATTTCAGTTTGCTTGACGCGAAATCGGGATATTGGCATGTCTCTCTTGACAAGGAAAGCAGTTACCTGACAACTGTCAGTACACCCTGGGGCAAGTACCGATGGCTACGCCTACCCTTTGGGCTAAAGGTATCAGGAGACGTCTTTCAGGAAAGAATCGACAGAGTACTGAAAAGTGTCCCCAATAGCGTTGGAATCGTTGACGATATCCTTTGCCACGGCAACGAAGAAACTACCCATGACGTTGCAGTCATTTACCTGCTAGAAACAGCGAGAGTTAACAATCTCACTTTCAATGCAAACAAATTTGTGTTCAAGTCTCAAGATTGTACATTCTTCCGAGGAAATCTTACCCCAGCCGGGTACAAGATGGACCCCAAAAAAGTGCAAGCCATCACAGGGATGAAACCACCAGACAACCTTCAAGATCTGCAAAGCTTCTTAGGACTGGTAAACTACCTAAACCGGTTCAGTCCAGCACTGGCAGATTTAACAGCACCGCTTAGAACCCTCTGTAAGAAGGACACTCTCTTTACCTGGGAAAGCTCACAACAAACAGCATTTGAGGCTATCAAGAAAGAGATTACAAGTGCACCAGTATTGGCATACTCTGATCAGTCTAAAGCTAGCGTTATTCAGTCAGACGCATCCAAGAAAGGCTTAGGAGCAGTTCTACTCCAAGATGATAAGCCTGTGATCTACGCATCAAGAGCCCTCAATGAGACGGAACAATCTTACTCTAACATTGAACGAGAGCTGCTCAGTGTTGTTTTTGGTCTTGAAAGATTTCATTATTATGTGTATGGATACACAGCGACGGTGCAAACAGATGACAAACCGTTGGTCAGCGTGTTGAAGAAATCCATAGTATGTAACTCACCACGCCTTCAGAGGCTATTGCTGAGACTATCCCAGTATGACGTAAACATTGAATACCTGAGGGGGAAGGATAATGTCGTAGCTGACGCACTGTCCAGAGTATCTCCTCAGCCAACACCTAAAGAAGGAGAAGACGAGGAAGATTTCATCCCAGTTCACATGCTCACAGAGGAAATCCCCGCCGATTCTACGAGAGTTGGAGATTTCAGACGCGCAACTGCAGAAGACACTATTTCCGGCTTACTGATGCAAGTGGTAGCAAATGGATGGCCTGAATTAAAGAAAGATTCCCACCCACTTCTTGTAGACTACTGGAGCTACAGAGAAGTGATCAGCGCAGAGAATGGTCTATTGTTCAAAGGCCACCGACTCATAGTTCCTGAGAAATTGCGTAGCGGAGTCCTCCAAACGATCCACGAGGGTCATTTTGGTTTTGAGAAGATGCAACTAAGAGCTCGAGAAGCAGTATTCTGGCCAGGAATAACCTCAGATTTACTACAGACAGCACAGGGTTGTGAAGTGTGCCAGACGTTCTCGAGGAGCCAACAACGCGAGACAGTGTTACCTCATGAAGTTCCTCAAAGACCTTGGGAGAAGTTAGGAATTGATTTCTTGTAGTTTCAGTCAACTACCTACCTCCTGATAGCAGACTACTACAGTAGGTTTCCCGTGATCCGGAAGGTACGCAGCACCAATGCGAACACTACCACCGAGATTTTGAAGCAAGTGTTTAGCGAATATGGAGTACCTCAAACCGTTATGACAGACAACGGTCCCCCGTTCTCGTCGAAGGAATTTGCTGCCTTTGCAAACCAATACCGCTTTGACCACATCACGTCTAGCCCTCGTTACCCGCAGAGTAATGGTTTTATCGAACGTATGGTGCAGACGGTCACGCAGTGCAAGGAAAAGTGTGCAGCCGCAGGACATGATCCAAACTTAGCTTTGTTGGTCTATAGAGCCACACCCCTTACTACCAGCATACCGTCACCTGCAGAGCTATTGAATGGACGAAAATACAGAGCATTACTTCCAACCAAATCTCCTATCCAGAATCCTAGTTACCAGGTTGTCCGAGAGCAAATGGTGAAAGACAAGAACAAAGTGTGCGAACACTACAACAAAACTGCAAGGGATCTACCTTCATTGCCACAAAATCAGGAGTGTACGTACAGGTTCACCCCCAATATAATCAGTGGACTCCTGCAACCGTTACCAAAACGCCAGTAGCGTCTCAACCGAGATCGTACAGTGTCGAAACTACTAAGGGAGCCCAGTTAGTGAGGAATCGTCGCTTCATTCGTCCAGCACAAGAGATTACTCCCGTTCCTGCCGATAGTATGAAGCGTGGCGATAATAGTAGCAGTGAACGACCAAGACGTGTGATTACAAGACCTAAAAGACTTATAGAGACAATTTAATTAGTTTCAATGTTTTCAGTTAAGGCCTAAGTTTTTTTATTTTACAGGGGAGATGTTGCATAATCAGCAATTCACGCCGCTATTTACGTTTTATCACAATAGAATCGTTGCTAATTAGTGTACATTGTAGTGTGACCGTAATTATATGCAAAATGCTAGCAGGTATAAAACTTGTGAATTTTGGCTCTACATTTTATTACTTGGATTAGTGTGTGCGCGAATAAAGAACTTTGTTTTTACAGAACCGAGTAGTTAACAACTATATGGTAAACCAAGTCATTGTCGTGTGATTAATATTTCATTAAGGAAATCATCAACCGCAAAAGCCATACGAATGACAGAATGTTGCAACAATCGGCAGAAAGATTTAGTTTTGCCAAGTCTTTGTTGAAATGAATCTGCCAACGAAAAGAAACTTTTCGTAGGTTTATGAGCGTATGGTCTCTAATTTTGTGCCAAATTCAAAAGGAGAAAAGAATGAGGGAAGTTCTCCACCCCAAGTAAAAGCAAACGTCTTGAATGCATTTAATCTTGGACTCCTTTTGAAGTGGAAAGTTTTGAGATCTTCAATTTTTTTTACTTCTTCTCTTTTAATCATGTTAGATATTTCTTGTAAACGATACAAGACTTGAAAACGCAAATCTGCCTCAAACAACATTTCAAACAATTTTTCTTAAACAAGTTGCCATGTGGATAGAAGCCAGACCAAGGAGGTTTGTGAATTGGAAAAGAAATGCGTATTCTTCAAAGCTGACTAACGTTTAATTTTTTTAGATATGAGCAAGGTTCAAACATAACTTTAATTAGACAGTTTACTCAGCGCTAACCCTTGCAATTTCGATTGTTTGAGAAATAATAAATTTCTTTCGTGGTGCATCCTTGAGTGGTTCGAACTAGCCATATGTGGCAAATTAGTAAACATTACCGCACGCCAAGTAATCACCGAGGTTCCTTATCATTTTGGGATGTTTTCCAAATCACCCTGTGGAGCGAATGATTTTGTCGTGCAGACCCTGTAATTCTTCCAGGTTCGTGGATAGCGACACAGAAATCAGTGAAAACTGAAAACAAATACACAAATTTCTCTTCAGGTAGGATAAGATACTTCTGCCGAGTTAGATGATGTTTAAATCAATTGTTTAAGGGGAAAGCTCAGTACCTTACAAAGACAATTATTTACTCGTGGTACCTTCTTATTCAAAGGCCGTTAGCCGCAAAGCGCCGATTTGAAAAATCAACACGCAACATTCATTAGTAACATCGCCAACATCGATGTAGGATATCAATTTTGTATTGCTTTTTGTATAGCTTTTTGTATTGCTTTTTGTATAGCTTTTTGTATTGCTTAGTTAAGTTGTTGGAAATCATATACTGGATCAGAACCGTTCGGTTTTTGTTTTCTAGTTACTGACATGTACGTTATCTACCCACTCATAAATAACTTTGGTGTCAGCAGGACTGGTTTCAACAGGTCAGACGATAAAATATGTCAGAATTTACTGTAATTCTTACTTTTTATTCTGTTGCAATACTTTACGTTAAAATATTGGTATACTCTAACAATCGCCACTGCAAAACCAAACTAGAATGGTCGGCAAAAAAAAAAATTCTAGCATATTACTTTTCTCGGCTTTCCCCGTAAATACGCTTACAGAGAAGTGTTTAGACGACACAAACGCACTGCACTCCGGCGAACATGAAGTTTAATTTGTTTTTTATATCAAAAACACTTAGGAAACGAAAAATGATAATAAGTTTCCGAGAGATCTCGCCGGAAAGGGAGTACCTTTAAAAATGTATGTATCGTTTGAGAAATTGTGATGCACACCCTTGCACTTGATAAAGGCCGAGCGAATCTCATGTAATTTGTTACATGTTGATGAACAGAGTAATTTTACTTATTCTTGGGCAGTTTCGGAGCTTACCAGATTGTGTTTATTTCGAATACGATTGAATTAGTGATGAAGAAAAGTTAATCCCACGGCATTTTTTCAAGAAAAATTTCGACGCCAATAAATAAATGTCACGCTTATCGAAAAAAAAGGTGCTAAGAGCTCCAACCAAATACATACCCGGTTAGTATATCCGCGTTTCCAAAATTTTCCGTTCAGTGTTCACCTGCCTTTTTACTAGCTTTCTGTGTATTTCCGATGGACAAAGATGATTGGTTGTTTTGTCTCTATACTTTTACTACGCTGAAAAGAATAGAGGTTAGCTAACCCTTAGGCAGGTATGCACTGATGATCGACAAAATCAAATCATCCAGTGGTTATGGAGACAAAATTGAAATTAACTTGTTAACCATAGAAGAAGCGTAGCCAAAAAAATTAACAAGCTAGAGAATAACTTTTTATGCTTTAGCAATATTAAGTTAAAATTTAATTTTGAATAGAACAACCTGTTTAAGAAAAAACTTTCTTTTAATTTTTAAGCTTAATTCAAAGGGGGTAAATTGTGTTTGTTCAGTTGTTGTTGTTTTTTTTTTAACTTAGCCACGTTTTCTATCAACTTTGGATAAACATAAAACATATTTTGCTGTGAGAGGCAACACTCCTGCTCAAATACTGGAGATCAGGTTTTGAATAAAACAAATCATTAAGGAGGAGCTTGTAAGGGACGAAATTTGCTGGTGTATGTTACTCTGATAAGGACACCCCTACCTAAGGGTGTGAGGAAAATTACTACCTCAGGAGCTGAGTTTCTCACCAGATAGCTGACTGGTCTGCTTCTGACCATTTGGAATTTTTATATACGATATTTAGTTACAATGTTTGTTTTCAATTTGTTCGTATTGGCTCTGAATGGCCCCATTGCGGGAATGGTCAATTAAATATACCTACAAACACATAATTGATGGTGTTTTTTAGTTAGTGTTACACGTCACCACACCTTACGAAACAGTGACACAAAATACGTCGTCATGGATACCACAACAAATGAATCTTCAGGTGTGGAGCTGGAGGCACCTGCAGAGAAACCTGAGAATGAAATGATCTTTGTTTTCCTTGGAGTCATAACAACAACTATGGTATTCTTTATTCTGGGAACACTCTATGCACGGAAAAAAGACCGCAAGGAGGAAGAAATAGTAAGAATTGTAGTGAGAGAACGATAATTTTCTTTAATCATCTTTCACCAACAAAATAAGATGGCATTTCAAACTGATCTTCTCCTTTGAACCCAAAACATTCCCTGACTCGCAAGCATGTTCTTTATATTTCATTCCTTCAGCATCCCACTTACGAAAGGAAAAGTCCACATTTTGAACAATTTGCTTCACTGTATAAAATGAAGCGGGCGAATATCGAAGCGAAAATTTCAAAAGGAGATGCCCTTCAATTTGTGTGTTAGTTCGTTTTCCTCTACATGTCAACAGAAAAAAGGTGGTGAGATAAATGAGATTGTGAGAGTTTGAGATTCTGTTCTCAGTTAAAAACAAAAATAATTATTTTCTTCCCCCGTTTCTCCTCAATTTTTCACAAATGGACAATAACTCTTTCATCTCTTTTAAACTGTCTGTCTATTTTACAGTGTGGTGTCACAGTCATCCCACAGAGATCAATTCGCCGCTGTCCACATTATTACCTGCTTATGTTCTACACAGGAGCTGGTCGGCACAGTTCTACTACCGCAAATGTGTTCTGCCGAATTTACGGTAACCGCCACAAGACAAAACCTATCATCTTACGCGACCCAGACCGCCCATTGTTTCAACCTTCGTCTACAAGTTCCTTCCTGGTAACATTAAACAGCTCTTTGGATCAAATACGAGAAATTCATATATGGCATGACATTTCGGGTCCCCGTCCTTCGTGGTTCTTAGAGGGTGTCATAGTTTGCCATTTGAACACAAATGTTACATGGTACTTTGAGGCAAACCGCTGGTTAGATGTTAGCACAGGCTCTAAGGAAGTTGAATGCAAGTTGAAGCCTATACCAAGAAAGGTTCTTCTTGGATTTATAACTATGTTTGAAGGCAAATTTGACGATAATCTAAAGAAAAAGCATATTTGGCTCTCTCTACTCTACAAAAGCAATAGCAAAACGTTTAGCAAATTCCAGAAAATGTCGTGCTGCCTGGCAGTGACTGGAATAATTAAACTCGTCTCGATAGCGATGGTTAATACAACACAGACATTATTTAGTAATTCATTCATCAGATTAGGACCATGGAAATTAATCCTTGGAGATGTACAGAGAGCTCTCGTCTGTTGTGGAATTGCGTTTGTTTATCGTCTGTTGATACAGATTCTTTTCTTAAATTCACAACAAAACTCTAGAATGGCGGTTAGAGACAAGAATGTAGAAGGATATATTCGAGATAGATTACAAGAGATAAATTCGACTATATTTTTAGATGAGACCATAAAAGCTGACGAAGATGAATGTCCTGATTCTCATTCTGATGTGGGTAACGAAAACACAACCACTTCAGATGATAGTACATGTGGTATCCACCTGGAATTTAGCAATTATCAAGAACTGCAGAGCGAGACTGGAGACAAAGAAAATATTCAATTCAATGACGAAAACTGCCATTTGGCGTTGGATCCCTATGAAAATCAATCAGTTGTAGGATCTTATGGAAATGTATTTTCGAACAAAGCTCATGACCTCGAGGATTTGGTTGATATTCTTGGGCATTTATCAGAGGATGAAGACCTTTTTAGGATTTTGGATGAAAACTCGCATGTTTTTCGGGGCAGATTGAATGACGGGTTTGCAAGAGATCATGGTTCCTCTGAAGGTTTAGAGGAGGGTTGTCGGAACTCAGTAACAGAAGAATTTAAGACATCTGATACACCTGCTGGAGAAAAAAGTGAAGAAAATCGACCGGAGTCAGTCACCTGGACTACATCTTTAACAAATCCCGATCAAATTCCAAAGATATGGATGAGCCTTCCGTTTCCAAAACATCTCGTCGATGGCGAAAGCATTATGAAACCACATGGGAGGGCTTCACCGAGATTGAAAGAACTTTTCAATAAATCAAATCAAATTCATTGCTTTGTTGTTCCACTCATAGCATTTGTCGTTGCCATAGCAATTGGAATTACATGGTCAGCCTCACTAACAAAGTCGTGGCTTGTGACATTTGGAATTGCGATGATTGGCCAAATTTTTGTCCTAGAGTCATTATATGTAGTCGTGGAAGCTATTTTTTTTTCAATTTCGTATAAACGGCCAGTTAAAGAAGAAGATTTGGTAAATGAACTCGAAGGAAAAGTCTGGGTCAATGAAGAACAAGAGACCACGTATTATGCTGATGAAATCGATGAGAATGATGGTGAGCCAGTTCCCAGCCCCCCAACTCAAGAGGAGATACAAAAAGCGCAGGAGGACGCTGGGAAGGACAGGGAATTGGAAGACGTGCTGAAAATGCTTTGTTTTAACATTCTGTTTCTAGTGCTGTTAATTTTCATTTCCCTTGGAAACAGGGATTCTTCATCCTATCCTGTAAGAGCTGGCCTGGAGCACTCCTTTAACATCTCTGGGAGCTTCACACGTGGGGTAATGATGTTTTCAAAATGAAATGTAAATTAGCTGAGGGTCCAGTTTTGTGTTAATATATCGCTTGGGGGGGGACTGGAGGCTTTTTTTAATGGAGGGTGATCACATCAGTTTTCAGGGGCAACGGAGATGGGATCAGTCATAACTAACAGACGGACAAGAAGAGCCACTCAGTGGAATACATACATACATACATACATACATACATACATACATACATACCTACATACCTACTACCCACATACCTACATACATACATACATACATAGGTTAATTGACCACTCCCAATAAGGGCTTTTCAGGGCCAACACCCACCCAGTAATCTCGTGCGTGGGAAATTAACGTCTCCTATCCCTAACCCTGCCAAGAGACGGGGCCTACGGTTTATTCGTCCCTTCCGAGAAGACTAGAATATCTATCCATTTCTTTATTATAGAAAGGTAGCAAATTCTCCTCACTTATTTTCAGACCATGAGTATTCGTCCGGCCGGGGCTAGAACCCTCGACCTCCCGCACAACACAATCCGGCGCTCTAACCAATTTATTCATTATTATTATTGTACCAGACTTTAAAGTGGAGAAGTGGAGATTATAGAAAATTGACTGTAAATTAATTGCAAACGAGGGAGGATCATAACAATATTACAGAGCCTTATGGGAGAATTAGACAAACGTTATCGTGACACAACCAAAATCCCCCGACCCCCACCTCCCAAGCGATTTATAATAACCGGTTCCCAACCATAACTCTCCAAGGCTAAATCACTGATTAGACGTTCGAGTTAAGAGAGCGATCATCAGAATTCCCAAAGATCACCCTTCGCGCTTTCATTGTCGTGTCCTTCATCCCTCAACCATGCCAGCCATGCCAGCCATGCCAGCCATGTCAGCCATGCCAGCCATGTCAGCCATGCCAGCCATGTCAGCCATGCCAGCTATGCCAGCCATGCAAGCTACATCTGAGTTCTTGCTTAGCTGTTTACAATAGAGTTACCTACAATATTAGTATGTTGTCCTAGTTATTAGTATTGAATAGCGTTGATTTCATCGTATGTTTTCCCTTTAGGTAAACAACACTAAAAGTTTTTGGAAATGGCTTGCAAATTATACAATTCCAGTGCTACTGTGCGAGCCTCTTGAGGGAACGCTCAGCAAAGGCAGAAGACATTTCCTTGCTGATGGGTACAATTACTTGCTAGGGACTGCAATTCTTCGACAAAAAAGAATTAAATCAGGAGGTGAGTTACTTTCTTTTAAAACATCACAATGATTTGGATTTAAATCGAGCTACATCACGTTTGGTCCACAATCGAAAACATAGAAAGGACAATCACAGTTCTTTGATAACCTCTGCTTTACCTCAGATCAAAAGTGTACATCAGAGCCATCCGTAAGGATAGCTAGTAGGGATACTTCCCAGGTCTACCGTGAATAAAATGCTTCTATTTTACAAACTTTAAATAACTTTTCAACAGTTTTGGAAGTTACACTGAAAAATTGAAGGGGGCAGGAACGTCTCATATAATTGTGGGAGCACACGCCTGCCCCTCCCCTCCCCCCCTTCCCCCACTATATCTAGCGTTTGATTCCCGAAGTTAACGTACGCTTTCATTGACAATCGAGTCCAATTCTAGACATCCTCCACCTTTTCTTTAACGTTGGTCTTTCTGATTCTCGTTACTAAGCCGTCTCTCGTTTTTTCAGCAAGCTGCCACATAGCGGGCTCCGTTAAACATTTCTTTCCAAAGTGTACTCCAGTTTTCTTAAATGAACGTAATGAAGACACTAATAACTATAGCCATAAGTGGAACAAAGGAACGATGTCTCTACTAAACCAAACTTTCACTTCTCCGTGGAAATACCTCAGTGGGGTAGAATCTGAGACAGCATACACGACATGGGGACGCAGTGGACGTGCGTTCGGCGGTGGTGGGTACATCGCTTACCTAGGGACTGAACTGACAGTGGCAATCGATCTTCTTCACTCACTAGAGGCACATCAGTGGGTGGATGACCTAACAAGGGTGGTTTTCTTAGAATTTTCTGTCTACAACGTAAACGTTAACATATTATCAGCAGTGATATTTTCAGTAGAATTTTCCTCGTTCGGTGGAGCGTTTCCACGTTTTGATATGTATTCATTTCGCTTGTACCGATACTTTACGCCGCTCCAGTTCGTTTACCTTGTCAGTGAGATGATATTTGTTGTCTTTGTGGTGCAGCTTATTTACCGAGTGGGTAGTCTTATATACCGAGATCGCTGGAGTTATTTCAGATCCGTGTGGAACTTCACAGATATTTTCCTCATCCTATTCTCGCTGGTGACTATCGCTTTATACGCATGCCGTGCAAGCCACCTGAACCACGCTATTGAAGCACTTCGCCAAAATCCGGACACGTTTTACGGCTTTCTAACAGTAGCTTTTTACGATGATTACATTGCATACTTCTCATGTTTGATCGTCCTTATCCCCACAATACAGTTCTTAAAGTTTCTCAAGTTTAACAAGAGCTTCATGATATTTTACAATACACTGTCCAGGATTCGAGGAGACATTTCTGGTTTCGCTTTTGTTTTCTTCGTAAGTATTATGTGCTTCACCTATTGGGCCTACAGTATGCTCAAGACTGTTGCCGAGATTTTCAGTACCTTCACTGCAACATTTCACAGTATGATCGCCATGTTGTTGGGGAAGTTCAGCTTCCGGTTATTATCACCCGGTCAGGCTGTTACCAGTGAAGTGGGACCGATATTCACCTATACGTTCACATGTGTGAACGTTTTCTTTATCTTGAATATCATTCTAACAATAATCACAATCGGGTTCACGGAGGCTCGAGAAGACGAACGCTTTCAGCAAAGTGAATATGAAATAGTAACTTTTATCATTGACTACCTGAAGGGTATTTTAGGGCTTCTTCGACCCTACATACCTCCGCCTCCGCAGATTCAAACCCCGCCCAGGGAGAAACATTACACCTATTTTCAATGGAAATTATGCACACGTTACTTTATCCGAAGTCAATGTCCACGTTTGCTGAAATTTGCCAACAAAATATATTCCGAAGATTTCGTGGATGAACTGGAACTGTTGGCAAACCTACTGAGCATGCCGCAGTCAAGAGAACTTCTGTGTGAAAGAGCTTTCGGGAGGCAAGAATGTGACCTAGATTAGGAGACAGAAAGAGGACAGAAGGAGTAGAGAGAGACTGGAAATGAAGAAAACGAGAAAGCCTCACTTCATTTTCCAATTCTCAAAAATTCGTTGTCGGTGCAGGAGTTTCTCCAGGGACTTTTTTATCGTCATCTTTTTCTCAGAATTACTTTTTCGATGCTTGAAATTTGTACTGCTAGAGCACTCCTAATCCCATCCCTACGATAAAAGTAATTTTTTCTCCAGGAATAAATTAAAAATTTATCGAGCACTTTAAGTAATAAAACTGGTTTATGTTCAATTGCGATTACAAAAGTTTATAATACTAGTTAAAAATAAGACAGAATCTGATTAACTGTTTCTAACGAGCACTATTTACGTGCCTCTCTCATTACTTTGTGACAGGGTTCCAACTTAGTTGAAAATTTAAGAAATGCTTGAGACAAAAACTTTGGTTGTTCATCTGTGATTTGTGGATTTCACCAAATCCATTTCTGGTTTTTGTGTTACCCGGTTCAATGAACTGAGTAACGCAACAGCGTTACCGAAATTGATTGAGTAAAATCAACCACTCACATTTTAAAAAATGGGTCATTACTAGAGACAAAGACCAAAGCAAAAACGATATAAATTATTAAAATAAAATTCACCGCTTGTTTCCTATGATTGCAGGGGTGGTTTTGAATAAGTGACTTAAGTTCCTTTCACAGTGGTGAGCAGTCTTCTCATACCTTGGCAGGATCGAGGAGAGACTGGTAAGAACAAGCTAGGAGATGGATTAGGAAGGTGCTGGTGAAAATGAGGGACTACTGAGGGACAGGGTCGGAAATGACAGGGTCGGAAATGACCCCTCCCTCCCGGTAGTCTTATAGTCTTAGGTTATTAGCTGCACCAAAATTAGAACTTGCCAACAAAATTGAGAAGAACACCCTACAAGATCAAGCTGCAGGAGCTTTTAATAAGCTTCCTGCGGAGCTAAGGAATTGCAGTGACCATGCACTTTTTTGTATAAATCTTAAGAGACACTTACTGACATGCAATAGATAATCTAGTATAGTTTTTATTATTCACTATTTTATCAATTTTGATTTATTGTAAGTATTATGTATATAGTTAGTTTTTATATTAGTAGCGAAGAGCCACTATGTGGAAGTATACCAATAAAGGTCATTATTATTATTATTATTATTAGTTGATTATTTTGTTCTTTGCTTTCCGCGATCTTACCAAGCTCACAGTGTGGTAGAGCAATATTCCCTCCAAATATTTAGCGCTCGCTCGCCATGCATTTATAACTGCTGTGCAGACCAGAGCTATCAATGCTCACTCTGCAGATGTCAAAAAGTTTTATGTTCTGTCTTCTCCTTCTCTCTGATCAGATTTTTCGTCCAACTTGCCTTGGGACGGTTGACCTTCAAGCTCTCCTGGCTGTAGGGGAGCAGTTTCATGTTCGTCGCCTCCTTCTGTTTGTTCAGGTCTTTCTTTCAATCCGCCGTGGGACGATTGGCCTTCATGCTCTCCTGGAACAGTTTCATGTTCTTCTCTACCTTCTTTCCGCTCAGGTTTTTCGTTCAACTCGCCTTGGGACGGTTGAACTTCATGCTCTCCTGGCTGTAAGGGAGCAATTTCATGTTCGTCGCCTCCTTTTGTTTGTTCAGGTGTTTCGTTCAACGGGCCCTGAGACGGTTGGCCTTCATGCTCTCCTGGAACAGTTTCATGTTCTTCTTCTCCTTGTTTCTGCTCAGGTTTATCGTGCAATTCGCCTTGGGGCAGTTGGCGTTCATGCTCTACCGACTGTGGGGTAGCAGTTTCATGTTCTTGTCTTCCATCTTTCCGCTCAGGTTTTTCGTTCAACTCGGCTCGGGGCGGTTGACGTTCATGCTCTCCTGGAACAGTTTCATGTTCTTTTCCTCCTTCTTTCTGTTCAGGTTTTTCGTTCAACTCGGCTCGGGGCGGTTGACGTTCATGCTCTCCTGGAATAGTTTCATGTTCTTTTCCTCCTTCTTTCTGTTCAGGTTTTTCGTTCAACTCGCATCGGGGCGGTTGACCCTCATGCTCTTCTGGCTGCAGGAGAACAGTTCCATGTTCGTCTCCTCCTTCCTTCTGTTCAGGATTTTCGTTCAAATCGCCTTGGGTAGGAAGATGTTCAGGCTCTCTTGGCTGTAGGGGAAAAGTTTCATGTTTGTTTTTCCCTTTTGGCTTTTTAGGTTTTTCGTGTAACTTACCACGGGAGGGATTGAGATGTGCTTTAAGAAAGTTTGAGTTTTGCAAGAAACTCCATTCTTTCAATGCCCGTGCCAAAATATAGATGATTTCGACCAGAATGAAAAGGACAAAAATTCCATTCACTACAAGGACACCGTACAACCAGAAAGTTTTCTTGCTTGCCTGTTGATTGTTACAATCGTAAAGGGTAAAGCTTTGGTTGGCGTCAGATGGATTCACTGGCTGATTGGTTACCACTGCAGTTACATTACAGTCAAACTTAAAGGAGAACTTTGAGGGATAAAGCACCTGAGTTTGTAGGATCATGAAAAGCGCTCCTAAAACAAGTCTTGTGGATAGTTGACAACAGTAAGCGATACAAAGCTGGTATCCAGTTGATTTAGGGTTCTCTCCGTCGCGCGACAGTCTCTCGAGATCATCGTCACGAATGCTTTGTGACAATTGATCGATTGTAGTCCTCACCACTTGAGTGTACATAATACAAACAATTCCAATAAAGAGGAAATTGGTAATCACGAAGCCAGTGGTAGGAACACTGTATTTGTTGTACTGAGTCTCGTATTTATCGAAACATCTTCCTACATCGAAATGTACGTTTTCTCTCTCCGGTCCATCACAGTGGAAATCAGACTTCAATTCGGTGTTTTCCATGTGGGCAAAAATGCCAAGGAAGATTATACCAATAGGGATCCAGCTTAAAACTGTGACATGGCTAATTTTGTTGAATGTTTTTGGTCCAAATAACTTCTTGCAACACTCCATCGTTTTATTACTGTTTATACTTTCACTGTTTTCGTTTGGATGAAAATCGATTTCAGGCGAGAGCTTATATTGTGGACATCCGGTTGTCTCTTGCGGTTGCTCACTCTTTCAGATTTATTTTTATTTATAGAAAAACACAATTTTTACTCTTTGTAAAATTACGGCTGTCAATGATTTTTTTTTGCACGTCACCATTTTCTAAACCACACAGAAAACTGAAACAGGAAAATGAAACGGTCAGACACATGTTGCTCGTGTCAAACTTTCCTTTTTTTAAATGCGTAAGATGCCATAAAAACTAGTTATTGAAAGAGGCACGAAAGGAATAATTACAAGCATCGACGAGGTGTTTCGCTTTCTGAGGGAAATATCACGGCTTACTGGCGTCACCATAAAAGAAAACTGTGAATTGTTACTGAAAACTGTGAATTGTTACTGAAAACTGTGAATTGTTACTGAAAACTGTGAATTGTTACTGAAAACTCTCTTTTGGACAAACTTGAGGTGACATAAAAAACGCAGAAAAAGAATAAGGCGATCTTGACCGAAAAAGCTTAGTCAACGAAGGATTTGTGGTACAGCAAAAGAATGACGTGTGCTTGTTTTTCTTTTCTTTGTTTTGGTACGAAAGCCGATGAAGGACAATCCCGGCAAAATGTTCTGAATTAAAAAAAACATATTTTGAATGGTAATATTTGCTATTTAAATCCATTTTGAAAAGTCTAAAAAAAACAATTATAAATCTTGAATGACATACCCGTAAAAAAGTGAAACCATGGATTTTTACCCGACCGTCATGACTTCTATTGGACTGTTTTGGGTTTTTTAATAGCTACAAAGTATCCATATCATGTTCTTTCCCAGTGATAATGTAATAACACTAACCAACGTGATTATATGACCCAATCTCCTTCTTAAACATACTTACTCGTCTGAAATAAAACAGCATTCTACAGCACCACATGATGGCCTCAATAGGATTAACCGTTAACCGTCAAAAATGCAAGAGTTTTACCGTCAAACGTTAAATAAAGTCAGCCGATATCTGAGAAGTCGAGGTATGCGATAAATGAATGCACTCTTCCCTTGAAATACTCACCAATTTTCATTAAAAAAAACATTTTCAAGCTAAAGATTACGCAAAATATTCATCTCTATCTGCCCCGCTAAATGGCCAATCCAAGCTTTTCATATTTGCACTTACATTTGATGGTCCATAGATTTAGGGGATCATAAGAGTGATGGAAAAAATATATTTGCCTTTTAGTTCGTATTTTTTCCCACAACTTTTGACGACAGATCATGGTGTAGGCTGGGGGGGGGTTCGCTCGCCTGCAGTGAAGGCGTCTTATTAGGGTGAGTTAACGCTAAGAAGCACGCGATCGTTTATTCAAGCGGCCATTTAATTTATTTAATCACTTTCACCAGAGTGTGGGAGGGTCGCACAACAGAGCGAGGCTCCAAATTAAGTGCGCCCAATATCCCACCCATCCCACCCCAGGGGAGGACATCCATCACACAGTAATCTCGTGTGTGGGAACTTAACGTCTCCTACCCCACCCCTGCAGGAGACGGGACCACCATTTATTCGTCCCTATCCGAGAAGACTTGAATATCTAACCATTTCTTTATGTTATAGAAAGGTAGCAAATTCTTCTCAATTATTTTAAGACCCTGAGTGTTGGTCCGGCCGGGGCTCGAACCCTTGATCTCCCGCACAACAGTTCAGCGCTCTATCCATTGAGCTAACCGGGAGGCGGTCAATTTGGAAGTAGAGTCAACGGCAGGGGAAGGGGTGATAGGACGCGTAATATAGCCTTCCCTTCCCTAGCCCCTCTCTTAATTCTAAACCGTCACTCACCCCCTTGGTATATATTTCTTTCTCCCTCCAGCCTTCCGCTGCACAAAAAAATCAAAGATGGCGGCCATTTCTCGCTGAGCAAAAGGATTTGCAAAGCGAGACAGACTCAGGCTTAATTACTTTTCCAATTCTCTAAATATCGTTTTACTAATTATAATGCAGTAGAGAAATTTCCTCCACACCACCGTGACTTCGCAGTGTCATGAAATCGCACTGTCACGTGTGTATGTCACCGCCACTTCCTTAGTTCACTTCCGGAGCTATACTTCCGCTTTCACGATTACGTTCATAGTTCTCCCTTGGCTTTGTCTTTGAACTAACACAAACCAATTTCATTTAAATCTTATTGAACGCTCACCGATATTCTTTCTTGTTGAGGCAGTGCAGCGCAGGGTTGGCGGCAAAAGGTGAAAGTCCTAAATTTGCTTTCACTTGATCCGTTCATAGTTCACCCTTCGCTTTCTCTTTGAACCAACACAGACCAATTTAATCAAAATCCTTTTGAACGCTCGCCAATATTCTTTATTATTGAGGCAGTAAAGAGCAGGGTTTATGGCAGAAGCTGAAAGTGCTACAGTGCGTGCAGTGTTGTACATGATGCCGTAGTTCTTTTCAGGTTGTGTCAACCGCAGATAGAAAAGTAAAAACCATCCTCCTGTGAAAACGAACAAAACCATAACGATGGTGCGAGCAAAACGCCGCTCTAAAGTAATATTTTGGGCTTGGTTTTCCAGTGATTCGACCTGCTCTGCTGTCTGAAAGCGCCCTCGTGACGCATTGAGAAATTCGCGTTGTTTGAAAACTTGGTAATACACTACAGTGTAACATAGGATCATCTCTACGTAAGAAACGCCGAACACGGCGGCAGTAAGATAGGATGTGATCTTTTTGTCTACAGTGAGCCGTAGAGCAGCGTATCCACAGGCCAAAGTCCACACTACGGCTAAAACTATTTTTTTCCCTGTTGTCATCGTGTTCTTGTAATCAATCGACGGTAATACAAACAAGAACCGATCAAGAGCAATCAAAGCCAGTGTCAACAACGAGACAGCACATGCAAAGTTGCCAATTGCTCGAAAGGCTTCATCCACGAATGGAAGACATTTGAAGTTCATGTGTGCACCAATAAGAGCAACGAGAAGGGGTTGATCCAAGAGTGCAACCATTAAATCCGCGGTAGCAAGACTTAGGATGAAGTAATGAAAACTGGAGACCATACCTTGAGTGGTACACACTGTAATTAATACGAATAAGTTACCCAAGGTGCCCAAAATACTTGCCACGATATTGATTCCAACAAGAACCATTGCTGCATCCTTTTCGTCTGCCAAAGAGAAACCAGGTGGGCAGTTCGGCGACATGGAGGCATTTAACAATATGTAAAAGGGAAGCATCTTCAAATTTGACCGGAGAAAGGGAAATACTAAAACTGTGTTTTCCTGTTCTCCCCTAATCTGGAGTACTTAAGCTGAAGATCATTAAATTGAATAAGTAGTGAGGGAGCAGATACCCAAAAAACCGAGTTTCGTTCAACTATCTCCACACAAAAGATCTGGCACTTGATTCTTCCAGAGTAAGACCTCCTGATCAACGTGAGGTAGTTCGTGAAGTTAACTGTGGAATACCTTTCAAAAACCGGGGCTTTTTGTCACGCGCTTATCATTTCAACATGGAAACGAGGCTGGGATCTAAAGTGACCTTTTATCTCTCAATGGATAAGTGAATGCGATTAGAAATGGATGGAGACTCCAGTAGATGTGAAGCATATGACAAGGATAACGTTGAGTTGAATTGCGGCATACATTTCAAAATACATATATCTTATTAGACATTTTGTTGTGTAGTATCGCTACTTATTTTTACGAGTTGTGCCGTATTTTGACGAGCCCGTAGGGCGAGTCAAAATACAAATAACGTGTTTTTGAACGGAAAACAGGTACTAGTTTCCATATTCTATGCGACACGTAGTAGGAATATTTTCACGAAGACTCTAACAACAAAGGGTTACACATAAATCATATTTCCGGTTGTAATTATGTAATCAAAGCTTGCTTTAGAATTGTTTGTCACGCTTTGTCACGCTATGCTTAACTTTACAACAGCTCCACTAAGAATGACTTGTTTACTTCGAGGGCCGGGAAAGGAAGCCAACTGTGTATGCAGAACAACAAACTCACAAGAATCGGTTCTGTTTTCTTTGTTTTGACTATCTTCTGCCGCTTTTAGAGTTTCCATCGCCGAAATCGTCCAAGAATTACGAACGTAGTTCTAATTCTATTTTTTTTTTTGCATGCGCGGGATCAGTGCGGGCAAGTGCGCGATATTGACCTCCACGATATTTCTAATAGTACAAGAAAAAAATACTGACGTCAGCAGTCACGTGACATTCCTTATCATCAAGTCGTCATATGCTTAACATCTACTCATTATCATCTTGTCATATGTTTCACATCTACTTACCTGGCTGTGAAGTCTCCACCAATTTTCCATCGCATTCGCGTATCCATTGGGAGCTAAAAGGTCTCTTTAGCTTCCAGCATCGTTCCCATGTCGAGATATAGGGCGAGTGACAGAAAAGCCCTCTAATTTGAAACTTACACCACAAACGCCATCCTTGCCATATGCTTCACATCTACTGAAGTCTCCATCCATTTCTAATCGCATTCACTTTTCTAGTTAGAGATGAAAGGTCAATTAAGATCCCAGCCTCGTTTCCAGGTTGAAATGATGAGCGAGTAACGAAAAAAGCCCTGTATTTTCAAACGCATAACACAATTCAAGTCTACGAACTAACTCACGTTGATCAGGAGGTCTTTCTCTACCAGAAACAAGTGTGAGAACTTTCCTGTGGCAATGGTTGAATGAAACTCGTTTATTCTGTGTCTGCACATTACCCCCACCACCCCACCACACCTCTCCCCTCTGCCTAATTTTCAGCTTCTCATTTGTTTGTTTTTTTTTTGTGCGTGAGTGTGTGTAAAGTTGGCTTTTTTATTTTTGTTTCGTTTTTGGATGCCTCGTCATAGTAAGTCCTCATAAATTTATGTCCTCAACTACATACATATCATCAAAATTCACAAAAAAAAAGAAATAGATAAATAAAAACACACAAAAACTAAACAGAGACAAAACTGTACACCACTTCTTAAATAAAAGACCTCTGTTATTTTAAAGTAGGCAAAATCTACCAAATTTCACTTCTTTAATAATAAAAACATTTTGATTATTTCTTAGGATAAGGAAAGAAAGTTTCTTTTCCTCACTTTTCCTGTAGTAATTATAATTATCCTTAATTCTTTAAAACGAGAATTAAAATTCAAACTGTGGTATTACAACTCAGTAAGATTGTTTCTCACTTTCTTGTAAGAAAGGTCAAGCCATGTTTGGTAGTCTTGTAATTGATGGAGAAATCCCTCATTAGGTTTTGCACTTGGTCTGGCTTTTTTAACAATCTCCATGGCCTCTTCCAATGGCAATCTTTTTGAAAACATCAAGTATCCAAGAGTGACAGTCACAGAACGAGACACACCAGCATTACTATCAAAAAACAAATGAGATATTCTCTCTTTTTTTTTTGGAATACTTTTTCTCCATACTGTTCCCTATACATTTCCTAAGGTGCTGACAAGGAGAATTTGTTTAACAATCAGTGGCTTCTGTAGATGGTGATCATTTCCTTGATTCTTGTGACCTTTAAGTGTGATGATATTGTAAGGAGAAATTGGATGCTCTTCTTCTTTCTGAGGCATTAATTACAAAATATGCATTAATTACTAACTTAAAGGTTCCCTTACCAGTGAACAAGCACTGCCCCACTTTTAGAGCCATTAATTATAAAATCAAACATCCCTGGGAAGTATTGACAAATGGGTGTTTCTGGCAAATCCAGCACCTCAACAGTCTTGTATTCAAACTCCTGAAAAGAGAAAGGTTACACATTTGCTGCTTTCATCAGGAAATGCAAGGAAGGGATGACCTGGGGGGGGGGGGGCACTGGAGAGTAACTGCTAAAAGGAAGTATGGTGGGAGAATGCCTATATAAGGCCTTCAAAGTGTGACCCTGTATTTAAAGGATCCTAGTTGCAGTCACAAGAAGCAAATGACCACTTAAAACTTGAACTATTAATGAGCCTGCCCTTGAGAGATTAGTTCTGACCAGGATGTATTTTAATGACTATCATTGGCATTGTGCTTAAGCACATTGGTTTTGAATAAGGTGCCATTTCCCCATCAGTATGTTCTTGAAATTTAGTAAAGGTGGATGATATTGTGTTACAAAATACAGTACTTTCTTTTGTGTGCTATTTTCTTTGTTCCAAGAGAAAGCCAAGAGAAACTATATTCTTTTTTCAAACATGGTGCATGTTGGATATATAATTCTTAGGATGTGTAATGCTTCTCCTTTAATGAATCCTTTCTTTACCCCAGGTAAAAAGTGTTAGCTGGCCAGCATGACTCCTTCCAGGTATTAAGAGTTATGTGAAAGATTTCCTCTGCAGTTGCCCATATGTAAACAAAAACAGAGGTGTGGTTGATTAGGATCCTTTAAAGGATCAGGATTTCAGTTTTGGGGGGAAAGGGAAGATGTAGGGGCAGGGGGGTAGCCACTGAAGGAAATATGGGGGGGGGGGAATGTGCCAATAACACCTTCAAAACCTGATCCTGTTTTAAAGGGTTTTTTTTTTTGTTCAAGAGAAAAAAGCTGTCACAGAAGTTGCAAAATTGTCCTCACCAAGCCACTCCAATCATATTCAAACAAAGACTTGAAAAACATCACTAAGTGAAAATAACTCCACATGCAAACCAAGCACTGGCAATGTTCATACCCTATTCAAGACTTTGAAAGAGGAGAGACACCCTGCTTTAGATATTAACTAGTTAGATTGCACACCTTACTTAAGGTTCAAGACCCTGCATATATTAAAACCAATCACCTTTGGAAAGGCATTCTCTATTCCTGTTCCAACATTTAATATGTGAGTTATGTTATTTTGTTTAAGTTCTTCCAAATTTCTGGCTCCATCTTGTGAGCTTATAAATAAGTTGTCCAGTACATTGTAAACCTTGTCATCTGGTGAGAGGTCCTTGCAAAATCCTAAGCCATGCTCTCCAGTATCTACAGTGATGATACTCCCATTTCCACTCTTACGTTCTAGAAACTTAGAATAAGGAAATGGTTAAGTTATAGCTCAGTGATTTTTTCATCTAAAATCAATCTAGAAACAAAATAATTCTGATCAATTTGAAGCTACATGAATCTCTCCCTCTCTGACCAGGCAACCCACAGGCATTTGACACATAATGATTTCCCTGGGATAGAGAATTTGAAGCTTGCTTGGGCGGGGTGGGAAATTTGAACCAGAATTGTCAAGTCTTTTTAGAGGAATACATATCTTTAAATTTTTTATGTGGAGAAGTTAAAGGATAAAGAGTCCACTTTTCAGGAGTGAATGGCAAATAAGGATTTTCCCATTGTAGAAATGCTTGCAAGCAAAAACCTACTAGCAGCATCAAAAATTATTACGAGACTGCTACATTCTACAACATTGCTTGATCGCACTGTGAATCCTTCCATAGAAAATTGTTCTTGAATAGGGCACTTGGACACAACTTTGGCCCGGGGGTTTCCTTTAGGTGGGGGGGGGGGGGGGAAGGGAAGGGTGGAGGTGGATGTTGAAGTTTCAAATTGACTGAAGCATTGTTCAGAGAAATAACAACTGAAAGTAGTTTCGTTTCAGAAACATAGAATAGTAAGGGGTTATGCGGACTTATTGAAGATCTAATGAAATTCAGTTATGATACATAGTAAAAATTGATATAATTTGTGGTCTGGTTTGCTTCACAAGGCCACACAATGTAATACTAATAAGGTTAATGGCAACACTTCATACAATGTCGCTATTTTACCTTCCTTCCCTCTGCTGTGGTGACCGTAGTATTGACGGATTTTAGCTTTCCTGTTTTAAAGCTCTCCACCTCACGGAGAAAACTCATCCTAAGATTGTTGAATTTAGAGAAGGAGATCTGGGAACGACCTTACACGCCTCGGTTGTATAACACCATTGGAACGCCTGGAGGAAACTGTCCATCGTCATTGCAAGGATTTGTGGTAAGATTTGCGCATATTACCCGCCCGCTTCTATTCTGTTAAGTAAGACACTACAAAATGATTTCAAGTTCTTCTCTTCGTCTTATTATGACAAACTGTCGGGGAATTTCAAAACATCCAAGGGCTCTCCTTTCGTTCATGGGTAACGCCACCTTAACTCGCTTTCAATCTCCTGCTCAAAGTGGCCATTCACTGTGGTTACGTTTCGGGAGACCGTTGCACACTTCTGCCTTTAGAGAAGCGGATAAACCTGCAGCAGAAAGTACAACGGAAAAAGAGAAAGGTGGAGAGAATGTGCCGCTTAGGGACAGACTTAAGTCCGTTGTCGCAGAATATGGAACGACAGCTGTGGTGTTTCACGTAACTATATCTCTCACTTCCTTGGGGTTGTGTTACATTGCTGTGAAAAGGTCAGTCATCACCATGGAAAAGCTAAAGAACTATCAAAATATATTTTAAATAAGGTTTGTCCAAAACTAATGTTAAGCAGCAAGAGAAACATTGGTAAATTCCACACAGTATGTCCAATTTAAAACGGATCTGATTTTTCAATTATTTAACCAAAGACAACTTACGAACATCTTTAGCAACTTTCTGACCTGGAAGAAGGTGTTTCCCTTTCCAGGGGAGGGCCTTATTATAGCAGTGCAACTGTTGGCAGTTAGGACAACAAGGAAAAAGAATTGCTCAAGACATCCTTGTTTGCTTCTTGAATACCTTCTTGAGTCATTCTATTAACCCTAAAACTTCCATGTCTGACCAAGACAGAATTTCTCCCTATGTTATCATGTAGAAAAGTGCAAGAATAGAGAAAGATATAAATTAGGTGATTATAAATTGATCTAAATTAAAATTCTCAGAACTAATATCACAAGGATCGTATGGCTTGTAGTAATGAGAATGATTAACTAGAGAATGGAGTGAATAGGATAACTCCATCCTGATGCTAGTCTCCTTTGCAGCCATTGTTTGGGCTCGTCACACAACAGGGTTGGTGGGGGAGGGAGCGTTGCGTGACAGCGGCTGCGAAGGAGACTATCCTGATGCAGGTCAATCAGATTTTTTAGGGAAATGAACATAACTTAGAAAGTAACTTTCAACCACACTAACAAGGGTTATGTTGTTTTTCTTGTTTAAGTGGAATTGATGTCCAAGCTGCTCTTCAGTTCATTGGAGTGAGCTCATCAGTGGCTGATTCAAGTGTTGCAACAGAGGCCAGTACTTTTGTGATGGCATATGCTTTCCATAAAGTTTTTGCTCCACTGAGGATGTTTATGACCATCAGCTGCACACCGCTTATTGTCAGAAAGCTACGCAAAATGGGTGTTCTCAAGGAGCCATTGAGGCAATAAAGATCAACAATGCATGCATAGTAAATAAGAAGCTGAGTGGTACATGCATTTTGACTGGTTCTTCCACATGATCTGTTGGAGGACAGACACTATTTATGATGTAAAACAAATAGATTCTATGTTGCAGTGGGTGTATACCAGAGTAGATCACTCTCATCGGTGCCTTGTGTGGTACTTTTTTGTTGTTACCATATTTTGAAATCATCTGTGATCTACTACTGAACAGACACATGGAGTCTATTTGTTAATTGCTTGCATGGAAGGTGTTTTGTGACTGGTTGTTAAAAATGTTAACCAAAGGCTATGGCTTCACTAAGTAAGAGAGAATTTCTTTTGATGACTTTTTTGTAATGTTTTGTAAGTCAAGAATATTCCTCTATGCAATTGTAAATATATTTGTCACAGGACAATAAAAGAAATACTCAGGACATGTACTAGTCCTGAGTTCACATTCCTTTTGATTTTATCCAATACTTAAAAGTTTTACAAAATTTTCAACCTTCTAAAAACATGACATGGGTTGCCAAATACCCACTAGTTTGTTTTTTTTTTTTCCAGCTACTGAGGGTAGTTCTGTCAGGCACTTAGAAATTAATTGTTGCACATGGTGACTTAAAATTTACACTCGGATAAATTCAATAGATTTTTCACTCAAGATGCAGAATATGTGTAAGGAGGGAAAAATTTATGCAGTGATTTATAGACTCATTTTGAAAACAAATGGAGCAAAATTTTAGATAATTTGGCAGTGGATATTTCATGCAAGTCCAAATAGGAATTAACACTTGGTTCACATTCCAAGCGTGTCAAGGAGTTTAGAATTACTGTGTACATGAAATATTCCTCAAACCTGATTGGTTCATTTCCTTTGACACAATCACATTCCAGAAATATTTCTGGTGTTCATGGCTTTGAGGGTTTATGTAAATCACCATTTTCCAGCTAAATGGGAAGTTTCTGTCCAGGTTAAAACCCACATGGTTGTAACTAGCTCAAGATTTTGAAATTTGGTTATAATTCCTTACAACATTGTTGACATGGGAATAAGTTTACAACCCCACATTTTGTTAAGTGAAGAAACAACATTTCTTTGAGCAGACAAACATTTTTATTACATCAAATAGTCACTGGCATTATGACAAATGTAATGGTTTTAAACCAATCCAAACAAGATTTGTTAATATTGGTCAAAGAGTGAGAAAAACCCTCTGGAAAGTACTTTTTTTAGAAAAATTTCCGCCTGCGAAATTAATGATAAACTCTACTTTTAATAGTTTTCCAAAAATTAGTCAGGAGGGTAATTAATGAAATGTAGCCTTGGATCCATAATTACTACTTTGGTTCATTACAGTAATTTACTACACAACAAAAACAAAATATTTTATGTATCCCTGACAATAATTGTGCTGATGGATAGGCATTGAAAAGCCCTGTGGTGAAGTTAGGGAAAAAGCCTAGTTTACAATACAACCACTTCATTGCCTTTAACCAGTAAGGAATTAAGCAAACACTGTGAAAGTAAATAAGGTACACTAATTGATGGTAGCTTTTTTTGTAAAGATGTTTATCTTAAAAGAAGTTGCAGTGTTGAAATTTTTATCATTGATGTCAAAAACATACTGATAATCTCATTTATCATTCATAAGTGCATAATTCAATGGCTTCAGCAAAAATAAACTATTTCCCACCTCTATATACAAATTAAGTTTCTGTAGACATGCTAAGGTATTTACATTGACTAATAAATTTGCACAATATATGGAACTATGGCTTTGTTGCTGTATAACTACAAGTAGATTGCATTTCTGTTTCGCTTGCATTGTTTCTTATCCAAGGATGTGCAAGGACACCATTCAGAGGAAGTCGTTTGCTTGGATCATGCACAAGAAGCTGTGGGTGAATAAACCATTGAAATTACTTAATATGTAAATCAACATTCTTGATAAACTCTGGTGATCACATAAGAGAAAGTGGAATATTTGTAAACTTAGTCCAAAATTTTGTTTTACTACAAAGTGATAACAGTTTTGTTTTTTTACATCTTTTTACAAATTTATACTTATAAATACTTTAAGTGACTACTTAAAGCAGTACATCACGCAGCCAATATCAATAAAGTAATTTTTACTTTTTCGCATGTGTCTACATGGTTTTGCAAACATGAGAGGTACATCTTGAAAAATCTAGGACAGTTCTCCAGACCCAAGGAGCATTGGATGGTTTGCATAACTTTCAATAGCTCACCCAACTCCTCCCCTCTCCTAATGTTTAGATGACATGGATCGACGCTAACTTTTCAACTAACTAGCCAAGTGGCTAGTGACATCTTAGATGCTTTTAGATGTTACAACAATTTCAGTCTGTTTACTAGCCAAACTGGCCGGTGGAAATTGAAAACCAATAGCCAAAATTGAATTTCTACTAGTCTGTGG
Source organism: Stylophora pistillata (assembly GCF_964205215.1). Taxonomy (NCBI): domain Eukaryota; kingdom Metazoa; phylum Cnidaria; class Anthozoa; order Scleractinia; family Pocilloporidae; genus Stylophora; species Stylophora pistillata. The sequence continues at coordinate 3,880,405 of NC_142521.1, read as the reverse complement.
CTAGTGGGCTACTGTTAGTGTTGAGCCCTGGATGAAACTGTATTATCAAAGAAAAACTCCTCTATTGCTTAATTTAATTATTAAAATAGTCCTTGATAACATAGTGCAAATCTTTAAAATGCCTCAAACATGCTGACATACTCTCATTGAATCGTACCTGTTGATTAATGAGAGCTCAGTTACATAGTGTGTCTGTCACTCATTTTACAACTTACACTAAATTGACATGCGACTCAGAAATGTTACCTTAGAAATTAGGTCTCGTGCCCCTTCTGAAACATAACTTGGAAACTTGAGGTCAACCTGTAAAGACATGATTCAGCAGAATAAGATCCTTGATAATGAAAACAGCAGTTACCTCAAGAGAGGCCTTTTTAAAAACTGTTACTTTCTTACCCTTGAGATTCTGCGATAGGTTTCATGGTGACCATCAGCTTCAAAAGGAGGCTTTCCAACAAGGAATTCATAACACAGCACTCCAAGGCTCCAAAGGTCAACCTGAAACACACAAGCCATTCTTAGTAAACTGCTGCAACACATAACTTGAAGCAAAGGCCACACTTATTTAATTTGGGGCATTCCCCCAACATGCGAGTCAGCGTGATGGCTATAATCCATTTCTAAATGCAGTCTTTTTCCTCAACCAGGAAATACAAAAAAATCAACTCAAAATGTTTCAATTTTCTTTTGGTTAACAGGGACATCATTCAGAAGGCTGTTGAGCTATTAAGGCATGCTGAGCATCCGAACTATTGCTGTGTTGATCTGTAGATCATATACTCTGTCTCTTGGCTTTTGAGATTTTATGAGGATGAAACTTGGTTCTGCAAGTTCCCCCCCCCAGCCAACTTGTGAACTTATGTGTTGGATGTAACTAATAGCTAGTCTAAGAATCATTGCAATCTACCAATGATTTACCAAAACTTCTGCCATGAAAATTTGAATGTACACCAGGCAGTTAATTTGAAATTGTTTTCAAAGAAGTACCTTTTCATCATGTGCTTTTCCTTCAATCATCTCAGGAGGGAGATAATCTAGTGTTCCACAGAGTGTTGTCCGCCTGAAATTGTTTATGATTATTACAAAAATTATAACTATAGCAATACTCAGTGACAATAGTAATAATGAGAATATGCCAATAATTACCTTACAGGATGTTGGAATTTAATTATGTTGCATCATTTAGTAATGTTAGTTAGTGGGTATTCACTCACTGACTTATCTGTCATAGACTATGAGTAGTCCCTCATTTCATCTAAGTCTGTCGCGCAAGTAATTAAAAATTGAAGTTAGCGCACGGCAGGAAACTCTTGGAGTATTGCCAATAGGCCGTGGGTGCTGGATGCCTAACTCATGAAGCTCTTGCAGTGCATTAGTGGAGGGAATACTTGTAGTCTGTATCCTCCAGGGTCTAAAGGACACCTGAGGTCACTCAAGTATAATACAACAAGTATATATTAAATCAACATTTATTTTCCTCTGCACTTTTACCTTGACGAGGGAGCATGAACTGACCAACCAAAATCAGCAATTTTTAAATCTCCCTGTAAGTAAAAATGAAGTTGTATTAAGGAGGGGCCATTTGTCTATGAAGTCTGCAAGTAGGCAGTTAAAGTTAGCAAACCTCAACTGAATTAAAAATAATCCACATCTAAATTAGTCATTGAATGAAGAGTATTGTGTTCTTACCTTGAGGGTAAGAAGAAGGTTTTCTGGTTTGATGTCCCTATGGATGACTTTCTTTGAGTGACAATACTTTAAAGCTTGTGCTAGTTGACGAATATACTGAAAAGATATGCAAGAAAGGTAAGCAGTTGTATCTCAGTAGAAGCACAACCACATAGAAAACTAATCAAATTTTATCAAAAATTGTTTCCTAGTTGTATTATTTCAGTCAACCAATATTGCAAGCTGATTGGAACATTATTATGTGCAAGCACTCGTGTTAGTAAACTGAATTGAATTGGCAGAAACAAGTTACATTCAAAGATATTGCAATGATGGTACAATACTCACATTTGAAGATTTTTTCTCGTCAAACCTCTCAACTTTATTCAACTCTTTGTACAGCTCACCTCTTGGAGCATATTCTAAGATAAGATATACTCTTGTCTTATCATAGAAATAACCAAAAAGGCGAAGAATGTGGGGATGCCTGTATAAATGTAAAAAAAAAAGTTATGACATGTATGTGTTTGATTCTGGACATCTTGAGTTTCTGACATAAAGAAGCTGATGATTCAGAAAACCATTAAGTAGACCTATTTTCAATTATTATTAATGGCCACCACTCAAATATTCAATGTTTTTCTAAGGAATTTACTCATCAATTTTCATCAATATCCATATTGTAAGTTGCCCAAATTCTTAAAGCTCACCTGAGATGAGACTGAATTTCAATTTCCCTTCTAAGTTGGTGTTCCACGTTATTTTTCTCTAACTGTGATTTAAACAAGACCTGAAAATAGTTTAAAAAGAAAAAGTTGAAGTGATTAAGTATGCTGAAAAAGAATAGGAGTATCTCCCCAGAATCCCAGTTGTATTACCTTGGCTAGAATCTACCACTTATGAATTCATTAGACCAGAAACAAGGATCAAGTACACTCAGTAAGAATGTCCTTACACATTTGTAATGAATAGACCAGTTTGCCGAGTATGGCTATAGCAAGGAAGGAAAAAATTAGGCACCATTCACTACAGGCAGGTGAATAGATGAAAAATATTCAAATGTATCAATGACTTTCATAAATGGCTGCCGGATTGATATTCTTTTGTTTAAATTTAAATTTGCCTTTCTGGCCTCGTTCTCCAGTTCAAAATTCAAAAGAATGCATTATCTCAAGCGAGGCTAATTTGAATTTAAACAAAAGAATATCAATCCGTCAGCCATTTATGAAAGTGGTCAATAATATTTAATTCTTGGCTTTATTTTTCTTGCGCATGTGAGATTTAGAGCTTTATCCTTTAAATCAAAATAGGATTTTAAGAAGGAAGTCACTGGACAGTTTGGCTAAGAGTTTCTATTCTTGTCATTTTCAAATGATTGTCCTGTGCCTGATTCAGCTAAGCTTCATGGTAAACAAAGCTTCAATTTTCAGGTAGACACAAGGATATCTTAAATTTTAATTTCTTTATCGCATTGAATTCTTTTCCCAATTGAAATCGAGCCATAAGTGCTTTGTTAAGATGATATTGCCAAATCGTAGACTATGGAAGGATAATTTATAATCTATACATACCATTCTCCAGTCCCAGCTATGTCAGACATACCTTAAGGGCTACAATGTATTTACTCTTCTTCTCCCTTGCCAGGTACACATTTCCAAATTTTCCTACATAATATTAAAAAGGAAAAAACAAGACTGAGAAATAGTATATGGATAGCCAGGATATTCTGACAAAGCAGGGTAGAAGGCAGAGCATTGTCAAGGCGCCAAGATGCGCCCACGTTTGGAAATTTGATCTGTAGAATGCGAAACTGACAAGAAACCAACCTTTTCCTAGCGGCTTGCCAATATCAAAGTCATCCAGTGACCAACAGGCCCTGTTAAATAACGATACATATTCAAATATTATGAAAAGAATGTTGTACTACAGTGCAAGGCAAAGTTTATATTTCTCAAACGTATGGTACAATTCGACAGGGATTAACTTCTTACTTGGACTTCTTAGAGCGTTCTTTCTCGTTGTTTTCTTTATTTTCATCTTGTGAATGTGCAGACGATTTGTCATCTGTTCGTTCAACCTGGTGATGATGTTGGCGATGATTTTGTGCAGAAGAGTGCTCTTGTTTTATCCATCCATTCGGTTTGTGATTTGCCTGTTGCAATTGTCGATTAGCTTGGTTGTTCGATGTCGATAGGTGAAGGCATTCTTGCAGTTTAACTTTCAAGTCTTGTGTTTCTTTCAGAGCAACACGCTGTGGGTTCGCGTTGTTGTTAACTCCATTCGTTTTGAGAACATCCTAACCATGAAAAAAAAAAAACACGGAAAAGATTCAGCAATTCATCGTCTTTCACCCGTTAATCTTGCGATACCTTTCAATGAAGTTTTTGTATTGACACGAGCGCGTGTTCGTGTTCTACTACTTTTAACGTTCCTCGCTAAACTTTGAAACAAGACATCAGCTTGTGTTAGACAAAGAGAGAGTATCTACCCCAACAGCAATGATCTTCAGAGGACATGGCGATCATAACCTAAAATGCATGCTGAATGATGGTAAGCTTTCGATCAATTTCGATAAACTTGTCGAGGACAACGAATCCGTGCACGGCAATGAACACGCACACGTTTGAGAATCCTTCCTTAATCAGTCAAACACGCGATAAAATAGTGAAATACCGAGTATTCTTACCATATTTCTTGTTGATCTAACTTTTCCTATGCTGAGAAATTGATTAACTTTTCGATTCCAAATAATGTGCTTGCTCTTCTCCAAAACATTACGTGCTTCGAAAAGTTAAAACGCCAGATTAAAACTTCGAATTTCGTACGTTGGGTTAAAGCGTGCATCTTATTGGTCAAAATGAAAACTGCTACCCATATTAGGAAAAGAGACATAGCAGACTTGTTTCCAGGTCGGACCGCGCATCACAATGATGCCAGGGTGATGGGTGTGGGGAGGGTAGTGGAGATACGTATGTTCCCAGTACTTTCGAGCTCTCATTTTAGGAGCACAAATTAATCGTTATAAACTCGTCAACAGCTTGCCAAGCCATGACTTTTCGTTTTCGTTGGAAAACCCACACATTTTGAAAGTTTCTTCATTATCGGCCGTAAGAAAACACCGAAGAATAATGGAGTCTCTCAGTGGTGGACGTTTTCAATTGTGGATTATTTTGACACTTCACTTTTAAAAAGCCTAGCTTCTTGTACACAAAAACGGGAAATGGTGGGAAAGGTAATAATCAGAACCGTTCTTTATTTATCGAAGGAGGAGAGGATGGGTGTGAAAATGAAAGGAATTGAAACTTTCTAGAGCCTGGAAAGGGTGTCTTGAAGTAACCAGTAATTTATTCTGGAGGAGATTTGGAGTAACAACAACCATACGAAAAACTAAAACAAAACTAAAAGACAGTATCAACAAAATAAAAGTACATTTATGAACAAAAAAAAGTTGAAAAGACGGTGTGTCTAGGTGTTTGAGTAGAGAAGAGACAAGATCGAGTGGGAGGTGGCAACAAGGACTCTTTTTTATGGCGTTCTTTTCCCCGTCTTTTTTGTAATCCGCTGTGTTTGGACGAACGCTTACCAAAACATTACTAATACATTTTCTGTTGATGTTTAATTCATAAGATGACGGATATGCCCATTCTCAGGTATTGCGTTTAAAATTTGATAGCAATGGAGTTAATAGTGCAAGCAGTATTCTTGTGAAATATGAATCACCAAGTTGTACACAATAGTAGTGTTTAAACAAAAGAAAACAATAGAATCTACATAAAATTGCATACTTAGCATTACTGTTTTACAAATATTGTTTGCATTCTATCATTTAATTAACCACCTGGGGCAAGGAACAACTTTTAAAATTTATTTCAAACCGCTGACCCCGCCTAAACTTCTTTAAAAAAAAGTTCAACCCCATCTTGCCAATATCTAAAATAGCCTTGATCCCCCTCCCCTCTTCCCCCTCTTCATTAATAATAATGACCTTCCCTTAGTGGGGCCAAGGACATTTGTAGGGATGTGATGGTGGACCTTTGTAGCACTCGTCGATCTCCTCACATCCGGGTGGCGCCCAGTTCTACAAGACAAAAGTGAAAAATAAGTTTCCTTCAAACTGGGCGTATTCCGTAAAATTTTAACAACGGAAATGAGTGCGAAGGCTGGAAGAGGTTTGAGAAATCGTGCGTACTAACATGACTGCTTTCACAGGGGGGGGGGGGGGGGGAGGGAAGCCGAGTTCGACACACAGGTACATCTGTACCGTATTGTTGGTGCGTAACAATTAGAAATAGAGAGTTTTTAAGGGAAAAAGACGGAAAACGGTAGCATTAAGTGGTACCGAAAAATATAGTTAGAAAATAAAAATAGCCCAATTCACATGAATTTTAATTTGCCATATGAATGAACGATAGGATGGTACTTCTTAATTATAAAAGAGTCGTCAAAAAGAAAGTAAAGAAAAACCAATGCATCACGAATTACTTTCAACCCTCAATTGAAACTACTTTCACTGCGTTTACAGACCTACTGACGTACCATAACAACTTCATCACAGAAGTTAAACTGAGGTTCACCAGGCACTAAACTCGACTTATGTGCTGACACCAGTTTTCTTAAGGTAACCATGACATCCTTATATTCCTGCTTGGTGGATCTGTTAATGGAAGAATTGTTTTGACGCATTGTTCGGTTTTGCGCGACAAAAAATCTCAGCAAATTGCGGCGATCAAAAACGACTACGTGAAGAGTTTTAACTCTCACGTTATTACCTCGGCTGCGTTCACACTTGGTCCTTCAGCACGGTGTCTGAGTACGATTCTTGATGAGCACTACTGTGAACACACCTTTTTTTCAAGTACCCACGCCAGAATTCGAGCACTGTAACCGAGCCTGAGTACAAGGTCAGCACTGAGCCGGGCACTTATACATCGGGTGCTCAATGTCTGAACACAGCACCATTTTGTGCTGGTGCCCTGGCACTAATGCTCGGGCACCAAGTGTGAACGCAGCCTTAGTTTAAATAAATAACTAGAAAGTGTTTAGTGTACCTGATGGGATATTTCTCTCCTGGGTCTCTTCCCAGGTGAAACAAAACAGGGGAGGTTGTGTAGTTCATTTGTTCGTGAGTTGTAACACCTGTAACATTCTCGCCTGGACAGAAGTCGACCCCTTCCTGTAATAAAAAGGAAAGAACCGATTTATAACATACCACAACAACTGGACGACAAAAGCGTTTTTCAACCGGGTGTCATAAACCCAAACAAAAATCAATCACGACAAACCAGAACAAACATTAACCGGCACCACTAGATCTCGAATTAAAATTTCCTACCGCGCGGGAATACGAGACTAACCAAGTCTTGAATGGTTTTTGATTGCAATCAACTAGGCGCAGTGAAGTAATAGAAAGCAATCAAGGATTATTTGCGACACCCGATTGAAAAGTGCACTCAAAGTTCATGTGAATCAGAATTCATTATCTTAAGTGAAAGCTATAGATATTGATATATTGATTTGCTTTCAAGGCGAGTTTAAGCTAGCGACATGCTGGTGGCCCAAAAATGGGGAAAGATGAGGTACTATTTTAGGGTAGCCGCTAACTCGTGAGTGACTTAATTGCTCCTTGGAAGCATCGCTGAATGATGATGCAAGGTGATGTTAAATGGTACATTTATTTTTTTCTGTAAATGGCAAGTGAGCCAGATTTAATCACTGCCTTCATTCAGAGCTGTTACTTTTTCGAGTAATGTGAAGAGCCAACTGTACCCAGGTAACCCCCATGTGGGTTATAAATGTATCTCTATATTAGAGGTGTCCCGAAAATACATCTAAAAACATATAAGAAGATTACAAGAGTGAGAGGTGGGGTAAAAAGTTTGTGTCTCTTGAACTTCATGGAGGCGCATGCTCCTTGGAAAAGGGGGGGCTAAAAAGAGGACAAACACGATATAGGGGTTTCATTCACTGGCGGTCTACGCTGTCAGTTAAGTCTACGCTGTCAGTTGAGACTACGCTGTCAGTTGAGCCTACGTGTTTGTCCTTCCTGTTTAGGTTTCGCCTTTCGCCTAAGCCACCTATTATAGAATCAGCAGCCGCCTATAGAAAAAGTTATTGATACCCCTCAGGATCACAGTGATCTTACATGGAATTCTTCCCAGCTATTAGACCAAGTCCAGTAATGGGCCTTGTACAAACCATATCTGATTGCCATCATCTCATCACCACGGTAGAAAAAAATAGGTCTGAGGACAAATGAAAAACACAAGGTTAATATGCGTGAGCTACTTAGAGTCTACCGGAAGCTACCTCTACGGTTAAGAAAAAGAGGTTCAAAATTGTTCGTAAATGACATACAAACCCGTCAAAACCTTTAGAAAATAGTAACATCTTTAGAAGAGATATAGGTCAAGCAAGCACTCATGTTTGTCTAAAGACAGTCAGATAGGCGGTTGAAGTGTCAAGATCAAAAGTAACAAACTTTTTGAAGAGCCTCCACTTACCAATGCTTGATGTATAGATCAGTTCGAAGCTTCAGCTTCCCCCCAGGCAACTCCCTCTCAGCTTTTAAGGATTGGTTAGTTCAAATTTCCACCCCCCCCCTCTCGTGCAAAAGCTTATATTGATCAATTCTTTGTGTGATCAACCAACGTTTCAGAATATAGCATAGTTTTTGGTACCGCTGTTTGGTTCTTCGCTTGTAAGCACGCTCTACTATGTGAAAATTTTCTTATAAGCCACTTGCTTACAAAAAGAGAATCTTAAACTTTAAACTCCTTGATTATTTTACTAATTCAAATTTCCCACTCGCAGGGCGCGGACGACTGTCAACCGCCCGTGGGTTGCTCGGGGGGGGGGGGGGGGGGAGAAAGATGTTGAAGTTTGGAACTAATCGGTGCATTTTTCTAAGTGCTGACAACGAGAGTTTGTTTTACAATCAAGAGCTTTTTTACTTGGTGATCATTTTCTTTATTCTCGTGACCTTAATGTGTGATTCAGGGGTGATAATGTAAGGAGAAATTAGATGCTGGTCACTCTTAAGGATTATGGGTTAAGCATGTTTTAAATTACCTTTCAGTCACGTTCTGATTAAAAAGAACCTGGCTGAGATCGATTCCGTCGATCACTTTGTTCGCGGGTGTTTTAGCTCCCGCTAGTGACAACACTGTTGTAAATAAATCCATGAGTGTGCCAAGCTGGTAACTAACCTAATAAAGTAAATATATCAATGTTAGCATTTCAGCAACAGAGTAAATGGTTTGAACCCGGGGGTAACATGTGAAGGTGTAGTCTGATCGTCCGGGTGAGTGTAGTCCTGAGAAGGACTGTTGTCGGTAGTGGTGACTGACGTTTCGACAACCAGTGAGGTAGTTATCATCATCAGAGTCACTTGACTCTGCCGGGTTTTTCAACTTCTCAATAGAAAATGGAAAATCGAAAATGCCGGGTTTTTCAACTTATCCTTAGTAAGAAAGTCAACGCCTACTAAAATGGACCCGAATCGCCTTCAATTGGATAAATGAGGGGAGCAGGGATGGCGCAGTGGTGAGAGCACTCGCCTCCCACCACTGTGGCCCGGGTTCGATTCCCGGACCTGGCGTCTCATGTGGGTTGAGTTTGTTGTTGGTTCTCGTCCTTGCTCCGAGGGTTTTTCTCCGGGTCCTCCGGTTTTCCTCCCTCCGCAAAAACCAACATTCCAAATTCCAATTCGATCTGGAACAGTGGACAAGAATAGCCACCCAGTGGATGTCCATTGTTAAATCATTTATTTATTTATTTATTTATTTATTTATAAATGAAAACTTTTCTTACCTGGCCGGGTTTAATCTTGCCTGGCCACCAGGCTATGGACGGTTCTCTCATTCCACCCTCAAACGTTGTTTCTTTGCCACAAAGGAATGGACCATTGCTGCCACCTTAGACAACAAAAGTATATCTTGATACAGTGAACAAAACTACACGCCTTACCTTATCAAAGAACGTGACGTGGCAGACCGGGAACAATTTTTTTTTCAACGGTGCAGTAAACTAGGAGTGAAAGCGAGTCGTCTATGGTAAACATGGCGCGCTGAAACTTGAATTTCTGTCTATATCTGCTTCTGACAGTTTTTTGTGGACTGAAACGATTTGCTTTTGATACGATTACGAGCTTTCCTGCTATTTTTTTGAACCGATATGCAGATTATGAGAGAAGAAGACTTGTGCAGGCTTCCTTAAAGACTTCTTCTGTCGCCCTGATTACAATAGTCTTGGGGCTGCGAGGGATAGTAGGCAATTGCAAGTCTTGTAATACAGAGAGAAAATTTTATAAATGTTTATCAGCTGAGACAGAAAGCATTTTTCATCAATTTTGATAATTGCCCTGGTCAAAAAAAATTAAAACATTACGAAAGGCTTTACCTTGCCTAAAAGTATGAGAATTTCACTGATGGTGAAAGTTTCTTAGCAGGGCTGGTTTCGTAGCTTTGGCGTTGATGTACAAAAGTAAACTTTCATTTAACTTTTCCGTTTGTTTTACAGTTTACTGATGCTAACTGAGCCTACAAAATTGTGCAACAGCGTGCGTATTTGGCGTCGGAAACAAAATTGATATTCAATATCAATCGTTAACTTTACCTGGCCCCATGCGATTACCTATACTTATTCTGACCTTTATTGATACTTAAATCAAAAACTAGACGTGTATCCCCGTTACCTCGTTCTTTTGAGTACAGAGAAGCCCCATTATCAGATGAAAAGAACACAAATGTATTTTCAGATAATCCTAGGTCTTCCAGTTTCTGTAGAATCCTACGGACACTGTCGTCCAGTTCTCGTACGGCATCTCCATACCTGTAGAAATAAAACCCACATGAAAGTATTTCAAAGTGACATTGAAAGCTGGTTGTCGTAGAGGTTGTTCTGTTTTTTCATGCTGTCGAATGAAGTGTTTCCAAAATAACAATGTCGACTTTGCTCACTCATCCTGTAATCTTTTGATGTACAAGTCAAAGTAAACCCCTTTCCCTCCCCCCAGGAAATTACGGTACACAGCTAGCAGCTGTTCGTGCATGTTCCGACTGGGTTGGGAATTCGCGCGTTTTTGTTGTTTTTCTGCGAAAATGTGGGTCATTGGTTAAGATTCAATGGAAAATACAACATGGTTGCTATTCTTCCTGCAAATATTTATGGAGATTCTAACTCGGTAGGCACTGCTCTTCCAAACATTCTGTTTGGGGTGTACTTTGACTGGTGAGTATCATGCTGTCACCTAATTGAACGAAGAAACTTCAAAATTCAACATTTTCGAGCAACTTTTCCCCTATTTAATTCTTTAATTTCCTCTCTTTTTATCCTCTTCTGAGAATCAAAGCCTGTATAACTGCTTTTAATGAAATAAAAATTGGAATTTAAAGCATTAGGATAAGAAAAAATTACTGTGAGTTTAAAAATTATGAAAATGATCAAGACCAAGGTTTCCACTATCTGCCCAAGACGAGGGCCGATGAGGCAGATACAATAATTATTCCAATAATTGTAATATTAACTATTCTGACTACTAACCTTCCCCTCTGGCTATAACCAATAAATTTTGACGAAGCATACACAGGACCGTGGGTAGCATCTGGGGCCCAATACAAGAAAAATGGCCTCTTAACTTTTGATTGAGATTCAATGAAATCCAGGGCTTCCTGAAAGAAATTTCCAGGTAGAATATGGGTTAGTTTTGTGGCTTAATAAATTCCCCAACAATTCTTCCAAATGAAGTTTACTGGGCCAGTCTCTCTTAAACTGAACTTAAATTTTCAGTTAAAATGTGCACTTTATGGGCCAAATAAACACCATTTCCCAGTTTCCATACATTTTGACTCAATTCCTAAAAGATTTAATCGCAGTTTTTCAATTTCCCTTAAAGGATGGCATCATCAGGAGTCCAGTAACTTAAAGAATGAAAATGTCCTTCTGACAGGCTTGTTAATTCAATATTTAATGGTAAACAGGTATAGTTTTATATGTTAGACTTGTTTGCTTCTCATACCTCTGTGTACAGTTGAGTTAAGTTGGACTCTCCAGTTTTTTTATTAATGGGAAAATGCTGATAATACCTGGAAGTGAAAACAAAAATATTTATTTTGAAGTACACTTTTAGGACAGCCCAATCAATCAAAAACTATCATTCCACAAAATTATAAAAATGCTCTTTGTTCTTAAATTGTCTCATCAAGCTATTGTTATTAACTGTGCAATTTCATCTTCTAAAATTTCTTGGCTTTTATGATCAGGGCTGTGCTCTAGCAGTGCCCAATGGCCTGGTGCCTTACTTTTGCACTTGGGACACTCAGGAATCTTAGGTTTTTTATATAAAGCATATGCTGGGCACCCTGTATTTCACACTTTCAGAGCACTGGGTTCCCTTCAATTTTTCCTAGAGCACAGCCTTGATGATGTTGAATTAAAACAAATCATACTTAAAATATTCATGACAGCCTCAAAATGCTGAGAAGTTGTAGAAGAAAAGGATCCAACTCAGAAGAGAGCTATTAATCATTTATTAAAAATCACAGAAAAATGAAATATACTCTTGGTGCAACTGACTTGAAAAGTACCTGAAATAATGTAACTTCACAGAAGAGTCAATTCAACAAAAAACTAATCTTTTATGATAGAGTGCTTAGGATAGACTGACTGACCTGCTAACCATTTTGTCATCTTTGTAGACTGTAATGTTTGGGGTTTGTTTATTGTCATATGGACCAAAAACTAATCTTTTATGATAGAGAGCTTAGGATAGACTGACTGACCTGCCAACCATTTTGTCATCTTTGTAGACTGGAATGTTTGGGGTTTGTTTATTGTCATATGGACCAAAAACTAATCTTTTATGATAGAGTGCTTAGGATAGACTGACTGACCTGCCAACCATTTTGTCATCTTTGTAGACTGGAATGTTTGGGGTTTGTTTATTGTCATATGGACCAAAAACTAATCTTTTATGATAGAGTGCTTAGGATAGACTAACTGACCTGCCAACCATTTTGTCATCTTTGTAGACTGGAATGTTTGGGGTTTGTTTATTGTCATACGGACCAAAATGACAATTTGGAGCACCAAACCATTCATCAAATCCATGTTTCAGTGGCAGGTACTGGGGTTGATGGCCGAGATGCCTTTCAAGAGAAGGTACATGCACATGTGAATAACTGCTGAAGGACACAAGTAAATGAATGATTTTATAACAATTTTGGGTTTTCAGCAATTTATCAAATTGAATTATTTCTATTTTTTTTATCAGTTCTTTCCATCCAAAAACAACCCACCATTTACCCACTATTTTACTGTAGTATCCTTCTGATTTAAGTAACTTGGGTAATAGATCTTCGTTTTCTTGTATTCCACCAACAATGTTCTGCGGTGTATACCCTTTGAAATAAATTCAAGCAGAAGCTTTGTGAGTAGACAATAAATTATGAGATTACATGAATTTTACCATAAAAACTGCAATGTAATATGAGCATTTAATCAAGAACCATTTTGTATTCCTCAAACAAATTAGTTATCAATATCATTCCATCTGTTCCACAACTTTCCCAATCAAAGTTCTCTTATAACAGAAATTTAATTAAAATGGATAATTTCCTTTAACAGTCAACTATCATTAGGAAGAGATCACTGTCAGGGGTAAATGAGTGCATTCATCAATTTCTTTCCATGGTTATAATTGACACTGATGTGGCTATGACCTGCTTCCATTTAAACCCTTTGACACCCAAATCAATCAATCAATCCAGTTTATTGTCTTTACATTAGGCATGGTTACCCAGTTGCCCGAGCCAGAGGCTCATGTATGAAACATAAGACAACCCACCCATCCCCCCCCCCAGGGGAGGACATCCACCACACAGTAATCTTGTGCGTGAGAAATTAACGTCTCCTACCCCTAACCCTGCAGGAGATGGGGCCTATGGTTCGTCCTCATCCAATGCAAGAAGACTAGAATATCTATCCATTTCTTGATATTATAGAAAGGTAGCAAATTCTCCTCAGGTATTTTAAGACCATGAGTATTGGTCCAGCCGGGACTTGAACCCTCGATCTCCCGCACAACACAATCCAGCGCTCTAATCAATTGAGCTTGCCATGGGGCGGTGATTACCATGCAACTTCTCCCATGCATGTGCATACTTTTAACAGCAAACCGATGACGAGAACACTCAAAAATTTTTACCCAATGGTTATTGTCTAGATCTCACACCAAATTCTCCTTATTTATTTAGATGGAAATGTGTAGCAGCTAGAGGGGAGATCTTAGGATACTTAACATTAACAGAAATCAGTTTCCAAAAAGTTTAAATTTTTAGGCCACCACTACTACCCTTACCATTTCGAGCATGAGCATTAGTTGTGTAGAATCCATTTCGAATTGGAAGTCGTCCAGTGAGTAATGCTGCACGGGCTGTTTGGGTAAAAAGAAAAGGGACATTTCTTGGTATAAAACAGTAGTGAAAGTAACATTTAACAAAGAAAGCACCTTTTTAGTGAAAGTTATATAATTAGGGGTTGAAACTGTTTACAGTCAATAGAATTTTAAAGAAAAGGCAGACAAAATTATCCAAAGAATGTGATTTACTAGGACTTGATGGTTTTATGCCATCCTTCATCATCCTTTGAAATTGTTATGGCCATTGTTGAAAACTACCAAGAGCTTGACATGGCTAGTTTCCAGAGTCAACATTTAACGTGAGTTAGAATTACATTTTTCTAAGCAAGCTACAGGTAAAAGACATATGGTAACACATGTGATGTAGGGTGTCACAAACTGGACCTACATGTACCCAATAATATTTCACTTAAAATTGGTTCGAGATTTGATCATACAGTGTGATAATGTCTGAATACAAGTAATCTTGACTGTGACCAAAGACTGAATGTTTGAACAACATGAATTCATCATTTTAAACTATCAGTGGTAAAATATACTTTCAGTTGAAGGATAACAAGCCGATGCTGTGTCCAACAAGGAAAAAAAGTTTCACTCACAAGGAGAACATAGAGGATTTGCACTATAGAAATCTGTAAAGAGCATTCCATCAGCAGCCATCTTATCAAGATTAGGTGTCTCTTTTGCTGGCTGACCAAGCACACCTAAGTCACCCCAACCCATCTGTATTGCACAGAGAGAAATTAGTAAAAAGAAGATTTTGTTTCAAAATGAATGTTACATGTCAGTGGTGGATCCAGACCTTGAGCTAAGTGGGGGGAGAGCTGTTTTTGTTTGTGTGTGTTCACCTGCCAGCTTTTCTTCCCTCTGCATTAATTTTTTAACCCAAAATAAGGGAGGACCTGGATCCCTCTTGCCTCTTCCCTACATCTGCCACTGAATGTCATTAGTCAATGCACTTCTGATTAGCTGAAAACAAGTGCATTTTTCATGTAACACAAGTGCAAATTAAAAATAGAGTGTGCTGCCAAAATTTTAGATTGTTTTGACTTTCTATGATGCTTTTTTCATGAATGATTTTATTTTCATCCAACAATTGCTATATTTCACAATGCCTGCTATTTATTAATGCTTATTTTTTTAAGCATTATTTTATTGCGAGTTATTTAGTCCTAATTTTTCGAAATTTGTACAGTGTGTGGCGATCTCAAAAATTCTATCTGTTCCAGTGTTGCATTTAACTTCGAACTCACACAAGTTTGTTCTTTTAGGGCCTCCATCTACCCAAAAATAACTCCAAGAATTTGCGCTCTAGCTTCGTCATGGTCAGTGTGCAACCGGTGTCCCTTCCAGGGATGAGAAGTGCGCAATACATCATAGAGTCATAAATAATTCGATGGACCATCCAAAAATAATTCGAACGCCCATCAAAAAGTAGTTGTAACACATACGAAAAATTAGGACCGAAAAATTCGCAATGATTGCTTAAAAAAATAAACACAAAACAATGCAAGCACTATGGAAAATGGCAATTGTGTAATGAAAGTGAAATTAAACAGGGCCAAAATTTATCTTTCGAACAACAAAATTAATTCACTCTTTGCAGTTTTGAACATAACGGGTCTCTATGGATTTGGAGATGCAGGAAAATGAAGCATAACCAGTCAAACAAACTAACACCGTTAAAGGGACGACAAAGGATTCCTGGAACACTTGAGTAACTTACGTCATCCATAAGCATAATAACAATGTTCGGCTTTGTTTCGCTTCTGACAAACTGAGCTGCACTCAAGCAAAGTAGAGAGGCTGCGGCCCATGTAAACTTTGACACTGAGGACTTCATCACTTGTCTTCTCTATTCCTCAGTGAGTTGTCTCTGCAGCTCCCCGTTTATTTTGCCTTGCTTGCACAGATCACACTCAGATCACGTGAGTTCTCTCGCGGCCCTGGCGAAATCGAATCTTTGTCAAAGGTCAAGGATTAACGCTGGCGTTTTTAGCGTTAACGTTAGCCTTAGTCACAGCGAATAGTAGTAGTAGTAGTACTTTTTTTAACCACATTTCACGGATGAGTAAGACTCGTTTCAACGTGAACGTGCCAGCTTATAATAATAGAGTTAATAATAAAATTAACTAATAAGTAAATAAAATTTAAGTGAGAATCACATAAATGGTACAGGAACTATCATAAATTAGTAATAAATAAATGAGGATAATAATACTAAGAGAAAATCTAGCCATAGAGAAATTAAACTATGTACAACAGTTACAATCACATTCCATTCTGGTAGTCAGGTTGACCTTTTCTAACATTGATTTGAAAGTGTTTTAGAGATGGAGCTCTCCTTACATTAGTGCTAGTCAGGAAGATTATTCCATAATCTTGAGGTGACGTAATGATATGACCTATGCATGAATCTGCTGTTATATAGCCTTGTAGGTAGGCTGATTAAGTTTACAGAAGCCTCTGAGGTCATATTCATTAGTACGAAATAAGAATGGAGGAATTGTGAATTGTGTATGCGGTTATTTGCAAAAAAAGGATCTACGCTATTGGTGACGAGAAAACAAGACGAAATCAGTTGAATGAAAAGCGAGTAGACCAAGAGTGCCGATTAAAAAATAAATTTTTGTTCTAAAGTTTTTCGGCTTTCCCAACTACCTGGATGTAAGGAAAGGCTGCAGACTGCTAACTTCTGGGGTAAACGAGGGAAAAATCTGAGAGGGTTAACTGTCAATCAATTTGTTGGCCGCGGTGATGACCCGCTTGAACGACAGATAGAGAATGGAATTCATGACATATGATGGACGCTAGTAGGAATACAAATAACTATGTGAGTCGATAGGTTTGTATAGTACACTCTAGGGCATAAACCGTTTCCTGCCATTAAAACTTTGATTATACACTGAGTTAGTTCCCCTCCGGTAGAGGAGGTAGCGCCGATGCGGTCATCAAGGTAACGACCGTAGAGTTCACGTTTGGGGCTGTTGTATTGACTGAAAAATTGGTTTTCGATAAAACCTATGAAAAGATTGGCGTAATTGGGTGCCCTTTTGGTACCCATGGCTACGCCGTTAGTTTGTGTGTAACAGTTAGAAAAAAGATTAATATGGCTCCATCGTCAAAGCTTTACCATCATACATTAAAAACAGCCAACACGTAGTTGAATTTTTTTCCAACCTTTCTTCGGATAATGGTCGACTCTAAAAGGTTTAAAAATGCAAGAGATTGTCTTCATAGCGGCCGACAAGGGTGGCGCAGTGGTTGTTTGGCGGGTCGACCCATACCAGAAAGAAGCTTTGCGGCAACTTTCTGGCACCTCTTTTTGTCAAAAAGTTGACAAAGATCTCACTTCCATTGACCAAAACATTATCAAAAAGACTAGTAACAATTTCATGGCTAAAAAACAACAACCGGCTTCTGCAAAAAACCTCTCCACTACCACTATTAGAACCTTTTGTATTTCCTTTTCACCTAACATCCACAGACCTAACAACCCAGGTCGACACATCGTCTCGTCCTGTAGTTGTCCCACCGAACTAATTTCTACTATTTAGACAAAATTATGCTTCCTTTCCTCAAAACTTTACCATCATACATTAAAGACAGTAAACACGCACTAGAATATTTTTCGTGACTTTAATTTCCTTGGCGAGGGCAAACTTCTTTTCATGATGAATATGACATCTCTTAATGCTGTCATTACCAATGGCGAAGGTTTTCTGGCCCTCAAACACTTTGTTAGTACTTTTAAGGAACTTAGTTCTCAAACACCACTCCGCCTAGCCGAACTTATGCTTGCACTTTTTTTATCAGGGGAGAACTATTACGAACTGATGGGGTAGCCATGGGTACCAAAATGAGACTCAGCTACGCCAATATTTTCGTAGCGTTTATCGAACACCAATTTTTCAGTCAACACAACGGCCCCAAACGTGAACTCTGTGATCGCTACCTTGACGACTGTATCCTCTACCAGAAAGGTGTGAACTCAATGTATAACTGCAGTCAATTTCCTTTAACCCGACTCTAAGATACACCTGGGGAATTTCAAGTTAGACAATTCTTTTTCTTCTTTAGACGTCAAACTTTCAATTGAAGGCAACGGTTTATGCAGTTGTGTGTACAATACATACCAATCGACTCACATAGTTACTTGTTGTATTCATTTTCGCATCCATCGCATGTCAACAATTCCATTCCCTTTTCTTTGTTTCTTATATTTCGTCGTTTCTATAATAATGTCTCTGATTTTTTTTTGATAAATCAGAGGCAATGTGCCAATTTTTCGAAAAACGTGGCTATCTTGTTTCTGTCGTTCAAGCAGGCCAGTACCGCGCCCAGCAAATTAATCGACAGTCTGCACTACAAACGTCATAGAAGGAAAATACTGACTGCATTCTATTCACTCTCACATTTTATCCTCACATCCACAAATTACTTCAAAATGATTCAGAGACTGGTACTGTCTTTTCGTAACCTCCACTTATTTCATTCAAACGCGGAAAAAAAAAAAAAAAACTAGGTAACGTTTTGGTCAGAAGTTCATACAAACTAAGGACCAAACCGGAACGCTCACGATGCAAACTTGTGCTTTCATTCATAAAGTTGAGAAAATATGGGGACCCGAACGATCCATTAAGATAACTAATCACTTCACCTGCAAATCCGCCAGTGTCATCGATTGCATAATTTGCACTTATTGCAAAATAATGATTGATACACAGTTGCTAGACACTTAAATCTCCCTAATCATTCTTAGCAGCACATGGCAGTCTGCAGCCTTTCCTTATATCTACCGACTTCGGACCGCCGCAAAAGTTTAGAAGAAGAATTTATCTTTTAAATTGGCACCCTTAATCCTCATGGTATTCATTCAACTAATTCAGTCTTGTCTTTCTCGTCACCATGTTCCCAAATAGCGTAGGTCCATTTTCTGCGTTTAAACATACACAGAACCCACAATTCCTCAGTTCGCTCTACTGCTCTGACGAAGGGATCAGTGCCCAAAACGTCATTTTTAGAACTCTTTACACTGGCCAATTTACATTATCAATCCGGCTGATAAAACCAAAATTCCCCCTTTTTGCTTCCAAAACAAAAAAACGAAATGGTGTTTGGCTGAAAGAAGTTTTATTGATAAAAATAATCACTAGCTGAAACAAATGCAGTACAACGAAGAATTACACTAACTGCTAGAACTATCATAGCGGCATACGATCGAAACTGAGGGAGGGTGGGTGGGAAAGTGGACGGTAATCGTCACGATCGAATCGGCATTGCACACTGCACAACAATAGAACGAACATGAAGCCAATGAATGACACCCTACGAATATAATCAATTTATACTCGAAATACGACGCTGGCTTAACCTTTGACCTGAGCCAGGTTAACTATCAAGAGGCAATTAACTATTTTATCTGTCGGGGACTGTCGGGTCACTACTTGCTATTAATGTCTTGATACAGTATATGATACCGTATATGAAGTAAATACCAATCCAAGATGGCGGTCTGTGTTGCTGTCATAGGAAAAGAGGTAAATATTTGTCCTTTTTAAGTTTAGAAACCATTTTGAGCTTTTTCCTCAGTACAATTTTTGTTTAAATAACGTTTCAGAACTATCCACTGTATCTTCGGACCGTCTCTCCGGAAGAAGAATTGAAATTTCACTACACAGTTCATACCTCGTTAGATGTTGTCGAAGAAAAAGGTGGATGATTTCAGAATAATAGCTGTATATATTACAACAAAGCTAGGATGCACTAATAGAAAAATTCCTGGTTATTTATGTAAGGATTTTTTTTTCTGATAGCATACGTAAACATGATCATAGTTATAATCTATCGTAGAATTTTAAAATTAATATATTCCGTTCGCATTTTTTTTTCTTCCTAGCCTGACTAGCACAGTGCATGTATACCAAACTTTTCGTAAATTCATGGAACTTTTGTAATGTCATTCAAAGAAATAAATCATCTGCTTGCCCGTAAATATTCTACGCTGCCAAGTGTTACCACAAGTCTCGGGTTATTTTTTGCTCGTTGTTGTATTTCAAGCAAGATATCGCTTTTAACAAATTTATTTCATTGTTCAGTTTCAAACATCGTCCTTCTAAATTTTGGTCTCTCATCATTCATGGTTAGTCGTGGGTAGCCTCAGAAGCCTGGCCCAAAAATGATATGTATTTGATATGTTGCATTCTTAGTGTCCTCCCTAACTAAAAGTTCCAATGATCCCCGAGAACTGTACCTTGGTTTGTTATATCCTACTGAAGACTATAAAGTGTATCCTTTTAAACCTTCTTCCGAATATATGGTTAAGATCTGTTGCAGAAACATTGTAGAGGCAAAGTTTTACAGTTCAGCTGCAAAGGAAGCCTATATTCCAAAAAGAAATTTTACTGCTTTAAAACAAGAATATTTCATTGTCTCGCATAAGTCAGGTCCAAAGAAGTTTTGCCTTTACATCACAAATTTTCCTCATGGAACATATGTTTCAAAGTTGAGCTACCACAACAAAAAAAACAAAGTTACTGCATCATTTTCTTTTAGTTTAGCCATGCCTCAATATTCTCATCAATAATGTATTTTTAACAGATTTTGAATAATTTTGCAGTTTTTGTCTTGTCTTATGGGAAACTTCTGTATGAAGTCTTTAAAAAAGTGAGTTAGCATGTGTGGCAGATTTCCAGTTTACTGTACAAAGGTGGTTATTCCATATATGTTTTAACTGAACAATCTTTGACTGAGATGACAGGTATGGCTATGTTACAAACTCCAAAATCAAGTTTGTGATTGTAGTTGAGTCTGCAAATACTGCACTAAGGGACAATGAGATAAGGACGGTAAGCTGTTGTACCTGTTACAAATTGTTCAGTGTATTTCCTTATTTACTCTGTATCAAGTTTCTATCTGATGCATATTGTAGTTTACAGCAACAAATTATTTTTTCAATATTTGTATGTGTTTGTACTGTTCTCTTAAAATTACCATTTTAAACAATATTTTTCTCTCAGGGCAAGCTTATTCTTCAAATTGTGACCCTATTTCAGTCCTAAACAGGCTATTTTTCACACTGGTTTTTCTAATCTGGGCCCCATTTCTTGAAATTCCTTGTAACTGAATTGGGCCCAAAGTAATATTTTGACACCTGTCTGTTAGGAATAATAGTATGGTTCTTGGCTCAAAAATGAGCTCAATCTGTTTTGCTTCTTGATATATATCAATTGTTTGAAGCACAAAAACTGGCTGTCAATACCTGAATCTTGAATGAAACAAAGCAAAACAACAATTGCCTTTTCAGGCAAGTTAAAGTGCACCTAAACCAAAGAATTTTTTTTCGCTTAACGAAATAAGCGTATTTTTTGGAGTATTTCTGTGCAAACATTTTTTTATTTGCTCAAATCTTCAATTGTCTGTGCCCAGTCAAAATACGGAAAATCGGCCGCCATCTTGCCCCACGGCCGAGTTTAAAGAGGAATGGCTCTAGCGGGTAATGTGACGGCAAATCGAGAACATGAAAGTCTGCATTTCACACATTTTCGCTTGTTTGGGAAGGTTGTAGTCGATTTTGTCCGAAAATATGCCGACTAAGTGTGTTGTAGGAGGATGTAGCAATGTGTGAAATTTGCAAGAGGGTATCACGCTTCATACATTCCTCATACAACACTCCTGGTCTGCATATTTCGGACAATATCGACCACAACCTTCCCAAACAAGTGAAAATGTGTGAAAAGCAGACTTAAGTGTTTTTGATTTGACGTCACATTATCCACTAGAGCCATTCCTCTTTAAAATAGGTCGTGGGTCAAGATGGGGGCCGATTTTCCGTATTTTGACTAGGCACAGAAAATTTAAGATTTAAGCAAATTAAAAAATTTTTGCACAGAAATACTCCAAAAAATAAGCTTATTTCGTTTAGCAAAAAAAAATTTTTGGGTTTAGGTGCACTTTAAGTTTCTGGGTCTTTTGAGAAATGGATACAGGCCCCTAAATTTATCTCTGTGTTCATACCTGGATTCTTAATATTCAAGTTATATTTTGTTTGTGCATGTATTTCACTGAAGCATTATCAGGCTTCACATCAGTGCCTTAGTCAAGAACTGGTAAAATTCACCCAAAAATTTGGCTTGGTAAATTGTGGTTACTTATTCATTTGGAGAATGAAAGACAAATGAATTTAATGTGTGCTCTCAAGGTTCCATGAAACCATATCCAGTGTAACACAAACTCTAAGAGTGTTTTCAGACCCAAAGGGGTCCAAAGTCATAGGGGGCTGTATCGCATAAAAATTTATTTTATTGAGGAAAAAAAATGTTTTTAGTGGTACCCTTGTGGTTATAGATGGCATTTCCAAGAGTTTTCTGCTTTAACATTGGTTGCAAGTATTGAAAATAAAATTGTTCTATGAAAACACCTTCCCCTTGGAAAGTTGACTCAAATTATCAATCGAATAAATTCTCAGTCACAGCCTCCTCAAATTTTCACCTTGTCATTCTCATTTCTACTCTTTTACTGGATGGCATTAAGAGACAGAAAGAAACAAGTAATCTCTTCATCTATTTTTCTCATGATGTTTTGATTTTTTTACTACTGCCAGATGTTTCGAAAACTTCATGTAGCATATACAGATATGTTCTGCAATCCTTTTTACAACCCTGGAGAAAATATAACATCAAGGTGAGCAAAGCAAAAGCTTCTAACTCAAAGGAAGGAACTAGATTCAAATGTTTGTTACACTCAGTCTGTTCTTTCATATCAAGGATTTCTCCTTTTAAGTTTTAAAGGATTCTGAAAACAGTCCATAACACTTTGGAAAGTGGCTTACACTACTCATCTTTCATTTAGAGGTCATCAAAGTAGTTCTGTCTGTCAATTGCTTTTCAGATCATATCTTATTCCTAACGCTAACACTTTTTTTCAGGCGTTTTGAAGAGGCAATTGTAAAAATGATGAAAGAAGATTGATCAACAGAAGTGCTTACTGCACTATGAACTTACATTACTTCTTCAGTACTGCTTAGCTGTTTGTGGATGCTCTTAAGCAGGTTACAGCATTGCAGAGTATGGTACTATTGGGAACAAATTGACACATTAGAAAAATGATGATGGACATCTCAAGCAGTCATGTTGACTTCGTGTCAAAATGCAATCTCGTTGATTTTCACGTTTACTTTTATATAGATTTTGAAAATTGGAAACAAGTGGAAACTTAAGAAAAAGGCCTGGTGTCCAATGTTTGAGCATGTCACTTGGCTACCACAACCTTACAAAATGGTCTTTGTAAACATACAGTAGTTGATAAAAGATGAAAAGTAAACAGTATACCCTTGACAGTTCAAGATGTTTTCCAGTTAATTTGAATGCAAAATGCACGAGAAAAACAGGGCAATTTTGTTTTCTAGTGCACTGAACGTACATTTAGAGGTCTGGGTCCATTCTCCCTACTCTTCTTGATACATTTTGGTACTGACAAGGAGAATTTGGTTTACAATCAAAAGCTCCTTAGGTTTGGCAATCATCTCCTTTTATTCTCGTGGTCTTTGTGAACAATTAAGTAGTATTACACTAATGAGAAATTACATGCTGGTCACTCAGGGTTGGACCCAACACAATCTAAACTTTCAGGACCTTTTTCTCTAACCAAAAGTATATCTGCTGTCAAGTTGACCAATTGTTGGTAGATTACTTGCAATGAACTGAAAACCCACCCTGGCTTGGTACAGTACCAACAAAAAGAACAGAAACATCCAACAAGAAGAACAACAAAAAGAACAGAAACATCTGGTACATTTTTACAAAATTTTTTATTGATGTTTTCTTGCAACGCTGAATGCCTGTTAGTCCAATACATTTACTAATACACAACAACAACACAAAAAGTGTGTATCTGTATTTTTTCACCCTATCTCTCTCTCTCTCTTGTTCCTCAGTCACTCAGTGTTTCCTTAGTTCTTCTTTTTTCAGTCTTAAAACAGCTCATGGTCTTTTTTTTTCTTCTTCTCATAAAGTTTTTCATTCTCAAAAAATTTTTTGTCTTCTTTTTTAAACCTATTTTTTTTTAACACCACAGTCTGTCTTAATTGAAAGAGCTTTTCAAGTCACTATACCTACTCTGGAATATATCCATTAGGTAAGAAGGCTGAGCAAGGCTCTCATTTTAACCAATTAGCAGCTTCACGGAGTGGTCCCTTGATAATTGCCAAGAAACCTGTGAAGACAAAAACAGCTGAACTTTGTCAAAGTATGCAAAAAAAAAAAGAGTAATGCAGAGCATATAAAAAACAATCACTTAAAATAGATTGTAGGGGTCAGTGATGTCTTTGGAAAGTTGTTAATACGGAGAATACCAGTATGCCCTTCCACGGCCCCTGTAAGAGAAAAAAAAAATTTCTCAGAGAAACAGAAGAATTTTTCCTTAGACTAGTCTTAAGCTATATGTGACTTACTTGTCCAACTGAAATTCCCTGTTTATCCCAACAATCACACAGAGGTTTAGATAAAGCCTGCATTTTAAGACTCATGAGATGGCTTAAACCTAAATCATTCACTTTTAACTGATGGCTACACATTTCTTACAGACCATACATTTCTATTTGCCAGGTGGGTAATTGTTTCATAGAATTTGATGTTATTTCTGAGCAATAATTGCTTTCTTTTCTACAACTATACACTGATCACTCTGGAAAGTAAAAAGGTTATACCAGAGCTCAAGTGAAACCATCACTGACCTAAACATTGCTCTACCCCTAGGCCTGGGCATGTAATTTGAATAAGGATTGTACAATCCTCCTCTGAAGCCACGTCCTCTTCCCCTTCCCCTTGGTGTTCCTCTGTCTGTTGTGCTGATACCAGGGCGATTTGTTCTTTTAGGATTTACCTTGGATAACAAAATGACAGAATTTCAACCAATTCAAACTTCATCAAAATCAAACTTTCCAACAAAGCCAGGATTTACTTGTAAATCTGATAGTATACCTTTATCTGTCTTCCTTTGAACAAGGAATCATCCATGGTTACTGCATTTTCTACACTCTCCTTGTCAGAAAATTCAATATAGGCAAACCTAGCAGCAAGTAAAATAACTGTCAGTATTTAGAGGTCTTGTGACTAAAACACTGGCCAAAATAGAAGCTCAAACCCTACTCCTGTTGTTAAGCTCTATTTTTGACCAAGAACTATTTGTCTCAGTTCTGCTCTACAGAAAAAAATCACATGGGCAAAATGGGAAACTTGAACAGTTGCTTTTGGGAGGGGGGTTACCTTCAAAAAGACTACCATCCCTTCCCCTCAGAGTGGCATTGTTACTTGTGTAATGCTTCAGAAAGCATAGTAATCGCTTGCACATGTACATCAGTCTTGTATGCAAGCTTAACAACATTTGATGGCAATGATCATAGCGCACATCCACAAAAACATTACAAACCCTTTAGGGTGTCCAGTGAATTTGTCACAAAGAATTGTGACTCTGTTAACGGAGCCACATCCATGAAAATGCTGCTCTAATTCCTCAGCTGTTGCAGAATAATCAACCTGACCAAAAAAAAAGAAAAAAGGATGAAAAGGATTCTGTAAGAATTCTTAAATTATTTATGGTAAAGAACAGGTGCAGTAGTTATAAATACAAACAAATCTGAATGTCCTTATGAATTTCTCACACTTCTGTGCTAATTTCAGTTTCTATTAAAAGATGAGAAACAGTGATTGTAATACAGATGTTCTGTTACATGTTGGTGACAGCATGGAAATAGCATTGAATTAAGTCCATGTAAGGTTAACAATCGGGTTGATACACATTCAGAGCATCCCTCTTAATTTCAGCATCATTACAGCGTTACTTACATTCCCCACATAAACTGATCTTGCATCAATTTCACCTTTTTCTTCGATTGTTTTTGGGACTTCAGAAAAAAAAAGAGATAATATTTACTAAAGAAGAACAAGTCAGACAGATGAGGAAAATGCAATATGAATGTAGCTGAGAACCCACATGCACTAGGTTGGAAAAATAAAGCTCAAAATTCATTATCCTTCCTGTTCTCATTGGACTGATAGAGTTCTTCTCATCATAGCAATTAACTCTTCTTTGACAACAATATTAACCCTTTCACTCCCAATGGTGACCAAGGCAGAATTTCTCCTTACAATATCAATACAATATCAAGCAAACAAGAAATGAGAATGGAGAAAAATATCAATTGGGGATTATTAGTTGATTCAAATTCTCTGTACAAACATTATATGAATAATAAAGGCTGATAGTTTCGAAAGAAACTGTTTGGGGCTGCATCGGTGGGAGTAACGAAATAATTTGGATATATCAACAAAGTTGAAATGGTAAATTGGCCACCGTAACAATTACAAAAGCTGACATTTCGAGCGTTAGCCCTTCGTCGGAGCGAATAGAGGAATTGTGGGTTGTGTGTGCTTTTAAAGGCAGAAAATGGAGCTACATGATTGGTGGGAACCACAATTCCTCTATTCGCTTCGACGAAGGGCTAACGCTCGAAACGTCAGCTTTGTAATCGTTACGGTGGCCAATTTACCATTTCAACTTTGTTGATATATCCAAATTAATATATGAATTATACTGCAACCAGTTGGGAGAATTATTAGTCTTGCCAGTAAAGGGGTTAAAGGATAATATGTTAACCTCAAAAAGTTATTTCAGATAAACACCTTTAACCACTCATAACTGTTTTAAGAAGGTTGGTGGAAGGTGGGGGAAAGCAAAATCTTACTTAATCTTACATGTTGATTGTCCTGCTGTGGGACTCATAATGGATTCTTCAACTTGTTTCTGCATCTCTTTTAACTTTTCTGCTTCTTCTTCCATCTCCTTCACTCTTGCTTTAATAGCTTCAAGTTCCTTCAATGTACCACCACATATAATTTATAAAATAACTTAAGAATCTAAAGTTACCAGGTATGCATTCCAATACAGCTAACAAGGCTTACATAGAGGTGTTGCTTTCAACAGTCCATTTAAAATTTTGCCCGAGTGTGATTGGTTTAAACACTTCACAAGACTAAAAATAGTATTTTGAAGTAACACATGTACTCGTCTGAGAGGTAATTTAACACTATCCTACTAAGTAAGTCAGTTCCTCTAAATTTAATTTAATTCAATTTGTACATTGTCTCACAACTAAAAACAAAGCTCAGTAGCGAAAGCCAAAAAATGGCGGTGACCCTTTCAGCTCAATGAATAAAAGATATCGTGAGCAACACCATGCAATGCAAACTTCAAGGTTACCGGATCTTCCAATGAGTCATCTACTGTAGGATCCACTCCCGCAATATCTCCCAAAACGGCATCGTCGTCCTTTGATGTGTGGAGAGCTGCGTCTAGCAAGCTATCTTGAGCGGTTTCATCTAAATCCGCCATTTCTTTGAGAAAATACCTAACTAAATAGCAGTAGAGTTATTTTAAGACCAACTATGCAATGTTTCGAATACTGGAGACGTTAATGAAGCCCGATGCAGACGGATGGCGCTCAACACGCAGCAAATCCTAACCTTTAGCGTTCCAAAATCCAAGATGGCGATTACGGCTTCGTCACATGACTATACCAATAGTTACCTCGTCATATATGATATCGTATAGTTTCTACTTGAATCAAGTTACGGGGAAGTTACATTATAAGTTACCATGAAGTGTGTTCCTGGTCGTGTTTCAGAAGTTGAAAGTTTGAATTTTCCAATTATCCGATTTAAACGACTCTCTTTCTTACTACCTCGTTCGGTTATCCAACATTGAGTGTTTTGAGCGTTTCAAATGACATAGGAAGGAGTTAAAAAGCGGAGAAAGAGGAACTGGTTGTCTGTAGCGCGCAAAAATCATGTTTGTAGCTCGCGAAATTCCTGCAGAACACAAAGATTTAATTCACGATGTGTCGTATGATTACCACGGAAGAAGAATGGCTACTTGTTCCAGTGATCAAAGTGTTAAGGTCAGAATCTGATAAATTACCATTAACAACAATGTTTACTCCGTATGATGCACGATCCTTCGCAGTAGGTAGCACTATTTCTGCAATAGCGAAAATCAGACCTGAAAAAAATCAGGCCTGTACGGGATTCCAACCGCTGACCTCTGCGATACTAGTGCAGCGCTCTACCAATTGAGCTAACAAGCCAACTGGGAGCAGGCCGTTAATGTGATTCGTAATAAACCCGTTATGATAAATCAGATACAATGAATATATGAAGTTCATATATTCATTGTATCTGATTTATCATCACGGGTTTATTACGAATCAACTTAACGGCCTGCTCCCAGTTGGCTTGTTAGCTCAATTGGTAGAGTGCTGCACTAGTATCACAGGGGTCAGTGGTTCGAATCCCGTACAGGCCAGATTTTTTTCAGGTCTGATTTTCGCTATTGCATAAATAGTGCTATCTACTGCGAAGGATCGTGCATCATGCGGATTTAATACCGCAGTTCAAAATATATGAACTTCATATATTCATTGTATCTGATTTATTATCACGGATTTATTACGAATCAACTTAATGGCCTGCTTCCAGTTGGCTTGTTAGCTCAATTGGTAGAGCGCTGCACTAGTATCGCAGGGGTCAGCGGTTTGAATCCCATACAGGCCTGATTTTTTTCAGGTCTGATTCTCTCTATTGCATAAATAGTGCTATCTACTGCGAAGGATTGTGTATCATACGTGACTACATACAGTTACTTGAGATCAATGGACAAATAAAAGATGTGGACTTATGTTAATAATATTTAACAATTATTCACCGAAGGCGAGGTGAATATCATCGAATAATCCCCGAGACAAAGTCAAGGGGATTATTCGACAATATTCTCCGAACCTGAGGCGAATAATTGTTTTAGTATAATTTCAAAGCTGAACAACAGAGGAATTTCTAAAATCATAACATTTTAGTAACATTTATTAACATTTTAGTTTAACATTTTATATAAACCGCGTGGAGCGGTTTATATAGCGTCATATAAGGAACCGCTCGACCAATCAAATTGCTGGAAACTCTTTGCTCAGCCCCGGAATTATACTAATAAATGATACAAAACAGTAAATTGCTGATTTGTAAAAGTTATTAAGTACTTCATGCTGTGACTTCTTTGTTCAGTCAGGGATTAATTAGACACGGGGTAGCCATCACTAGGTCAAGGTTTAAGTCCTGGTCTGAGTCATTGAGTTTTTGTCTTGTGCAAGATAGTTTAATTTCACTCAGGGCTCTACACTAACTTCTCAACTTACTAGCCAAATGGCTAGGGACATCTTTGATGTTATGACAATTTCAGTTTGTTTGCTAGCCAAACTGGCTGGTGAAAATCAAACACCACTAGCAAAACTGAATTTCTACTAGTCTGTGGCTAGTGGGCTACTGTTAGTGTCAAGACCTGTTCACTGCTGCCTGATTAGCTCAGGCTGTAGAGTGCTGGACTGCTGTTTCGGTGATGGAAGGTTCAAGCCTGACCAAACCAACACTTGGGATCTCAAATTAATCAAGATGATGTTACTCCTCCTGGTTAGCTCAATTGGTTAGAGCGCTGGATTGTGTTGTATAGGAGGTCGAGGGTTCGAGTCCCGGCCGGACCAATACTCATGGTATTAAAGTAACTGAGGAGAATTTGCTACCTTTCTACAACATCAATGAAATGGATAGACATTCTAGTCTTCTCGGATAAGGATGAATAAATGGAGGTCCTGTCTCCTGCAGGGTTTGGTGTAGGAGACTTTAATTTCCCACACACGAGATTACTGTGTGATGGACGTCCTCCCCTGGGGTGGGAGGTGTAGGGGGAAAAGGTGAGGTCACTACATGGACTAAAAGCGGCTGCCAGAGGCGCCTGATAATGCTGACATCCGATCTCAACCTTAGTAACACTGTAGACCTTAGCAATTCAGCCTATGCTGCTATTAAGGTATTGAATCATTCACTTTCACTTTCACTAAATAAATATCATTGTATAGGTTTGGGATCTTGGAGAGGATGGTCAGTGGCATTGTACAGCAAGTTGGAAGGTACTGAACAATATATTTGGAAATAATACTATGTCTTCTGTCACTACATTGGAGCATTCTTGATTTGATGCAACTAGTAGCTTTTTTTTAGAGAGTTGGAAATTAGAACCATGCCTGGCTGAGGTGGGGAATTTGAACTAGAAGTGCCAACTCTTTCCAGAGGAATACAAGTGTTATATCTTAAAATATGGAGGTGTTTATGGAAAATAGTTCACTTTTCCAAGCAAATGTCTACAAGGTTTCAGTGTCTAGGTTTTAAAGCTTAGTCAATGTGTAGAAAGTCACAGTCACTGATTTTGCCTTTTTACAAAAAATTGGGTGGGGCATTTGAACACAATTTTTGCCTTGGATTGTGGGAATTTGAACAAACCAATCCTCAAATATCCAGGTGGTTGCTGGCAGGGGGCAGGGGGGATGCGAAGCTTTGAATTAATAGAGGCTTTATTGACATGAAGATTAGATTTTCCTTCTGCCTTCCCTGTGTCTTCATGAATAGTAATTGAAAGTTCTCATTTCCCAGACCCACTCTGGCTCAGTATGGAAAGTAACTTGGGCACATCCAGAATTTGGCCAGGTGCTAGCTTCATGTTCCTTTGACAGGACCGCTGCAGTATGGGAAGAACAAGGTAAAACAAACTACCTCTGTCACCTGTAACAGTATTGTGATGTTATATTTGGGAATTATGACTGAGATATTGAGAGCTATATGTGAACGATCCTTCGCAGTAAAGCACTATTTGAGCAATAGTGAAAATCAGACCTGAAAAAAATTTCAGGCCTGTACGGGATTCGAACCACTGACCTCTGCGATACTAGTGCAGCGCTCTACCAATTGAGCTAACAAGCCAACTGGGAGCAGGCCATCAAATTAATTCGACATAAACCCGTAGATGATAAATCAAACAACAACAAACAAACATATGAAACATATGTATGAACTGCAGTTATGAGACGTATATGTGAACGATCCTTCGCAGTAAAGCACTATTTGAGCAATAGTGAAAATCAGACTTGAAAAAAATTTCAGGCCTGTACGGGATTCGAACCACTGACCTCTGCGATACTAGTGCAGCACTCTACCAATTGAGCTAACAAGCCAACTGGGAGCAGGCCATCAAATTAATTCGACATAAACCCGTAGATGATAAATCAAACAACAACAAACATATGAAACATATGTATGAACTGCGGTTATGAGACGTATATGTGAACGATCCTTCGCAGTAAAGCACTATTTGAGCAATAGTGAAAATCAGACCTGAAAAAAATTTCAGGCCTGTACGGGATTCGAACCACTGTGAAAATCAGACCTGAAAAAAATTTCAGGCCTGTACGGGATTCAAACCACTGACCTCTGCGATACTAGTGCAGCGCTCTACCAATTGAGCTAACAAGCCAACTGGGAGCAGGCCATCAAATTAATTCGACATAAACCCGTAGATGATAAATCAAACAACAACAAACATATGAAACATATGTATGAACTGCGGTTATGAGACGTATATGTGAACGATCCTTCGCAGTAAAGCACTATTTGAGCAATAGTGAAAATCAGACCTGAAAAAAATTTCAGGCCTGTACGGGATTCGAACCAATGTGAAAATCAGACCTGAAAAAAATTTCAGGCCTGTACGGGATTCGAACCACTGACCTCTGCGATACTAGTGCAGCGCTCTACCAATTGAGCTAACAAGCCAACTGGGAGCAGGCCATCAAATTAATTCGACATAAACCCGTAGATGATAAATCAAACAACAACAAACATATGAAACATATGTATGAACTGCGGTTATGAGACGTATATGTGAACGATCCTTCGCAGTAAAGCAAATTTTTTTTTTTTCAGGTCTGATTTTCACTATTGCTCAAATAGTGCTTTACTGCGAAGGATCGTTCACATATACGTCTCATAACCGCAGTTCATACATATGTTTCATATGTTTGTTGTTGTTTGATTTATCATCTACGGGTTTATGTCGAATTAATTTGATGGCCTGCTCCCAGTTGGCTTGTTAGCTCAATTGGTAGAGCGCTGCACTAGTATCGCAGAGGTCAGTGGTTCGAATCCCGTACAGGCCTGAAATTTTTTTCAGGTCTGATTTTCACTATTGCTCAAATAGTGCTTTACTGCGAAGGATCGTTCACATATACGTCTCATAACCGCAGTTCATACATATGTTTCATATGTTTGTTGTTGTTTGATTTATCATCTACGGGTTTATGTCGAATTAATTTGATGGCCTGCTCCCAGTTGGCTTGTTAGCTCAATTGGTAGAGCGCTGCACTAGTATCGCAGAGGTCAGTGGTTCGAATCCCGTACAGGCCTGAAATTTTTTTCAAGTCTGATTTTCACTATTGCTCAAATAGTGCTTTACTGCGAAGGATCGTTCACATATACGTCTCATAACCGCAGTTCATACATATGTTTCATATGTTTGTTTGTTGTTGTTTGATTTATCATCTACGGGTTTATGTCGAATTAATTTGATGGCCTGCTCCCAGTTGGCTTGTTAGCTCAATTGGTAGAGCGCTGCACTAGTATCGCAGAGGTCAGTGGTTCGAATCCCGTACAGGCCTGAAATTTTTTTTCAGGTCTGATTTTCACTATTGCTCAAATAGTGCTTTACTGCGAAGGATCGTTCACATATACATATTGAGAGCTATAGGTTTGAAATTATTTTCAAACATTCAGTGTGTTGCCAGGAGCAAATTTTAAAATTATTGCTTCAGTGAAGACAGGGGATAATTCAAATCAACACAATTGAGTGTGCATTTACAACTGAAGAAAGTATCATGGTCATGGAAACATTTTTAGTTACTTAATTATCACACGTGGCCCAATTGGGATGTAAAGAGTAAGATCAAAATTTAAATATTTTTAATCATTGTAAAACCAATGAAAATATACCCTATCAATAGTATAAAATATAAGAGAAACAGAGCAATGTGAAGAAAATCATTATCAGGTGACATTCTGTTGGATTTTTTATTTTATTGGAGTTGTGTTATCTCTGGTGTTTTACTCATAACTATTGAAAGCTATCTATTAAAAAAAGTTACATCACATGTTGTTGCATTAACGGACCAACTTGAATATCATTTATTTTATAGATTATATCATGTCAAGAAATTTTGAAACATATAATTTTAATTCAGTTGTAGGGTCTGGTGATGGCATATCACAAGGGCAAAGTCATTGGGTAAGAACTATAAAACAAGTTTTATGGTATTCCCTTGGATAAATGCCAGGGGGCTTATTTAGATTTTTGGCTAAAAGGAGTGGTGCTCATTGGAGGGAGGGCGCTTAATCAAAGCTGGGAACCTGTTCTGACCCTGCTGAAGTTAAAGCTTAAAAAGGAATAGAAACAGGTTTTGCTTGTGCATGTATCCTAACTATTTAAGAAAGTGAGGGAGGCAGGAAAGTGGGGGTGCTTTTCAAGGGGGGTGCATGTTTGACATTATGGTCCCACCCCAGGATAGATGCTTTCTTAATGACTTTTACATGACATAGCATGGAATCTTATTTCATGGATTAGCTCTTCTATTTTGGTGATTTAAGTGAGTACGGATAATACATATTGACACTTTATTGACACTTTATTGCCACAAGAAAAATCTAATTCTACAGACCAAGTATTGTGGCAGCAAGATCTGTGAAAATAAAAAGTCATAAAATTCATGCAACACAGTGTCATTATTTTTCTTTATTTAGGAACATTTACTTAATAAAATAATGTAACATACCATCCATATTTTCAGGTGAAAAGGACCTCCCTCGTTGATAGTAGAACCTCTGTAACAGATGTCAAGTTTGCTCCGAAACATTTAGGACTACAGTTGGTAGGTTATGACACTAGTGAATAAACAAGTGAAGAATCAAA
Organism: Stylophora pistillata; assembly: GCF_964205215.1. NCBI lineage: Eukaryota > Metazoa > Cnidaria > Anthozoa > Scleractinia > Pocilloporidae > Stylophora > Stylophora pistillata. The sequence goes on along the minus strand of NC_142521.1, from coordinate 3,846,432 downwards.
TGTATAAAAGTAATCCTTGCAGTAAAGAACACTACTTATGTAGTAGTGGAAATAAGGCCTGAAAAAAATTCAGACCTGTGCTGGATTTGAACCTATGACCTCTGTGATACCGGTGCAGTGCTCTACCAACTGAGCTAACAAGTGAGTGAAGAATCAGTTTCAAAATAATGTTGCATGGCTTTATACCTATGGTGTAATTTAAAAAGTTTGCAACAGACAAAGTAACTGTTTGTGTGGTCTCTCCAATGAAAAATTCAATGTCTCAAAGGACCCTTGACTATATTTATCTTTTGTCTAAATAAGTGAAGTTCATTCTAAAGTTTGTTTCTTAACTAGTCTTGAATCTCCTTGAAACTTACCTTGAAGTGTAAAGTTTGTGATTGCACAAAATGGATCTGCTGTTGCTATTTTGTTTTGTGTAGGCCACATGTTCCAAGGATGGCACTGTTAGAATTTATGAAGCCCCTGATATTATGAATTTAAGCCAGTGGCAGCTACAAGTAAGTGGCAACTTGGACTGTTTGCATCTTCTTTATTTGTTAGTTTTGTCATCAGTAGACAGTTTTAGCAACAAGAATGTTGGTTTCACTTTTAAAAACGGTATCAGCATAAAGGATGGAATTGTTTAGTTTTATTACACTAAATATTATTGATAGTATTTCTTTGGCTTCTTAATGAGAGGTCTCATTGTTGGAGTTCTTGGAGGTCTACTTTATATAATTTCTTTACATGGAAAAATCATATGTTGCACATTCAGTTTTTTATTATTCAGTAGAACCTCATTGCCTTGGTTTATTCAGTAGAACCCCATTGAAATGGTTTGAGTGAGTGGGGGTTTCAATTTGTGGGATTGGTGTTGAATTTCAACTATCCTGTAAATAACTGATAAGGAATCCTACTTTTACCATTGCACAATCAAGAGTCAATTTCACTCATTTTGTTTGTTTTATAAGAGCTTTTACAAGATGTAGTGTTTATTTCTATTGGATAGATACCTTAGTTATTACATAATCTGAATTCCATTGGTTACCACACCTTAACCCCAAACACATGATTATCCATATATTTATCTTAAGTTCATCAGTATTCTAATAAAGTAGTTGTGTAGAGCACTTGGTCTGAGCACATGTTACCCTATAGTAGTATACATCAAACCCTAATACACAACACAAGAGCGGTTAGTTTGGAAAGTTTAGGCTAGCTAAATGTATTGCATATTGAATGGTATCACATTGATATCAATTAAAATTGAAGGTTGGGAGGTGTCAATCAGCTGTGTTCTGACACTTAATTTAAGTGTTTATCAACCAACATTTTTACTTGAAGTTCAAGGTATCAAGATAAATCTGAGCCAAGGGAAATTGAATTAGTTCAAGTTAACAGGGAGCTATAGCTACCTGATGGTAAATGACTGAAAAAATGGGCTCAAATCCAAGGACAAATTTAAATCATGTCTTGTTTGAGTTAGTGGGTGTTCAAGTTAACCAGGTTTGAGTCAGCAGGGTTCTAAAGTATTTACTGCATTGACAATATGTATCCTAGTCAGTGAAATCACAAAGTGATACATGATTAAACTATATCATTCTTCTTGCAGAATGAGATCTCACACAAACTGAGTTGTAGCTGTGTGTCATGGAACTTATCAAGGTACAAGAAATGAATTGTTATGATCCGAGCCATGTTCATATAAGAAATGTTGGGTGCCTGAAGGTTCTTGCTTCCAAATTCTGGGGTGAAAGTTTGTTAAAATCAATGAAAGATTTCAAAGATAGTCTGTTATGGCACCAGGGCTTTGCCATATTATTTCAAAAGGGAAAACTTTGTGGTTCAAATAGCATTGACCTGATCATAAAATTCCTAGTCTGGTCTTCACGCATATTTGTATGATTGGGAATCTAGCATCTTCTCCTTATATGTTACTCTGTGTTTTTTTTTTTTTTTTTTTTTTAATTAAAAAAATTATTCTAGCTGAAAGTCACTGTTATGGGACAAAGGATTTAAAAACTTAACACTGAAGCAAAATGTCTCTGTCAAGAAAATAATGTGTGTATTGGAAACTGATCAGCAGTGCAGCGTCCTTTATTCTTATATTGTGCTGCGTATAAGTGATTCTAATTCTAACTTGTTTAGAGTACATCCACCAATGTTAGCGGTAGGCAGTAATGATTCTAACACCAGTGCTGGAGGAAAAGTTCAAATACATGAATACAATGAAGCAAGCAGGTGTGTCTGTGATAATATCCCTTCTAGAGTCATTACCATTTTGCCAGCATCACAGAATAAGGATTCTGACATCAGCTTTCTTCTGGGAATATTTTCTACATGGAAACTACTTTTTGTGTTATTCAGTGTACAATTATTTATTTTTGAGTCTGTCAGTTACTAAATTCTGTCACTCAGTAATAGTCAGCCTGGGCAAAAATATGGTTTGGGCCCAACTCATAGTGATTCTAGCTCAAGCAGCTAGACAAGGATTAAAGTGACTTTGAGAAGGGCCCAAAACATGGTTATGCCCAAGAACATGAACTCTTTCACTATTAGTATGACGCTGGAGGGCACTGAAAAAATCAAAACCAAAAAAAAAAAGTGATAACAAAACAGTCTAAACAATTGTGCAAGCAGGCTAAGCTTGTATATCTATTTTAGCCCCCAAAATGCAACACAATGTCTGACCAGGTAATAATAACAATTACTATAAACCCTTTGGGCAAATGTTTTTACTTTCGAATGCATTAAATTTCTAGTGTGAAATTGAATGTTTTTCTGACTCCAAACCTACAGAAAGTGGCACAGAGTAGAAACACTTATGGCAATAACAGATGCTGTTCACGATGTGGCTTTTGCTCCAAATTTAGGAAGGTAAATCATCTTTCCTTTCTTTGATTGAAATACTCTGACAAGCTCCCTATCTAGTGCTTCAATTTTCTATTTTAGACCCACCCTTCTCAATAAACCAATCCTCCTTTGGTAGACAAAAATGTCAAAAGTGAAAACATAGGTCTGGAAGAAACAGTATGCTGTAGTGTTGCTGTGCAAATCTTTATCTGTCAAGAACAACCAGGAAAAAAATGTCAAATGCCCTTGAAAGCTGAGTGAAAGTTTGAAAAAAGCCATAATGATAATTATTCATAATCTGTTTCAGATTTCAGAAGCTCTCTTAAGGCCCATTTAAACGGTTTCAACATTTGACCAGCATTCGTTCGACAAAAGTTGAACGGATGTTGGGCACCTGTTGGAAGCAAAAACAAAGTTGTGTGGGGGCCATTCAAATGGTTTTCAACATTGTGCCAACAAACGAACCAACATTTTCGGGAAATTTAATTGACTGTGAGGAACTAAGAACTAGAAACCAGACTCTCTCCAGACACCATATTGACTTTTGCACCCTGATATGAGCAGGTGTGTGTTCAATTGTTTCATGACAGAGTGTTCAAACAGCTTCAACACTATTCAACATTTTTGAGAACAAAAGAAAAGTTGAATCAATATATCGATGTTGAATGAAAGTTTAAAATAATTTAAACTTGATTCAACAAGCTTTCGACACTTTTTCGTTTTCAACAATGTTGGACGACCTGTCTAAAGGCAATGAACAAATTGTTGAATGCATGTTGAAGCAAATGTTGAAACCGTTTAAACGGGCCTTTATCTGAAAGGTTCCCCACCTTAAGCCTTCATATTTAATGATTTCTCTAACTTGAGAGCATTTTGGTAATGCACAGATTAGGAAATGGTGATATATGCGAAAAAATGCTATTTACAGCAGGAAATTTGTGACATCTTGAACAAGATTACATCAATGAAATATCTTGAATCAAAGATTTCAGACCATTGTTTTTTTGTTTTTGTTGGCAAATGCTCATTTTAGGTCTTATCATCTTTTGGCCATTGCTTCAAAGGATGTTCGTATTATGATGCTCAAACCTTACAGGTGAGATCATTAGTGCAAAAATTGTAAACATTCTGAAGGGCTCATCTTTTCATGATACTCTCACTGGTAATTCAACTCTTGTCAATAGCAATTTTTGTTTTTCATTTTGCAAACCAACAGAGAGCAAGGAACTGGAGCAGGAGCAAGTTTGGCCAAACTTGATATCAGTCTGGCAGCACAGTTTAATGATCATGACTCCCAAGTAAGATTTCAAATACATAAATCAGTAATTAGAAGTTTATGATCAGTTAAAATATGCACTTTTTACCAACAGCTCAATTAAACTGTTAAATTTCCTGTAGGTTTGGAGAGTTGAGTGGAATATAACTGGCACAATTCTGGCTTCCTCTGGAGATGATGGCTGTGTACGTTTATGGAAAGGTAAAGTGATAAAAAAAGGAGTTTGTTTTCCTAAATCATTTTTTGTTTAAATTAGAATTTGGATGTACTAGGATTTGAGTGAAACATTTTCAACACTGATTCTAAGCAATCGCTTATTACCAAGCCAAACTGAATACAGAAGGGAGCAGTTTGACCTGAAATTTGCAGGACTACTTGGACATTAACTTTTTTAGCAGAGCCACACATTATGAAGGCTAATCAGCCTTAAATCTTATCCAATCCTTTTTCCTATCAGCTAACTATCTTAACAACTGGAAGTGTATAACAGTTTTACGTGGAGATGGCATCTCAGGTTCCATGCCTGGCCCTAGTATGAGTGGTCCAATCATGAATGGGCAGGATCCAAAACCAGGTCTTGCTGCATTCAAGACACAGACTACATGGTACACATCATAACACAGTACTCTCTGCTTACCATGGACACCTTTTGTAAATGCTGATCAGAATACATTGTGATCAACACCATCAGCAATTAACGCAAGTAACAAAGAATTAACTGAGATATGAGCTAATCAGACATCTTGGGGGTAAACTTCAGTATTTACAATTACTAGTTACATGTGGAAGAAAAAACTAGTGAAAGAGCTTCTGAACATTTGATTTTTTTTTTCTCTCTCTAAGAATAAGAGAACAGTTCTAGCTCTAGATTTATGAAGGGTAGATATCACTGTCACTGTGGATAGGGCAGTAAGTCTTCCTAACACCTACTGGCTGGATACCAATTATCCCTTAATTAACGGTTGTCTGCCCTTTAAACAACTGGGCCCTGGTAAACTTATAACTTGAAGCAGATGCCTCTCAATATGGATAGATTTTAGGATATAGATGAAGGAAAAATTTCATATAGAAGAGAAGGGTGTTGAACTTTGTCCTGTTGAATGAACCAAAATTTCCAGGAGGGAGCTTTTCCAGGGGAGGGGTGCAGGGAGGAGATTCGCAGCTTATTGATAAACTTCACGGCTATATAAAATCTGCTGTCGTTTATGTATTCTCAGTAGTTTTACATTATGGTATTCAGTGCCTAGTCAGTAGCCTTCTCTTTGTTGTTTGCTTCAAAAATTTGCTTTAATCACCTGTCAATTACTTGCCTACTAGCAGTGTACCCCCTTCTAAGAAAAATGCTGGATCCACTCCTGCGAATGGGTACAAAATCTTATCATTGCATATTCAGTGAATTAAAATTAATTCCTAATATATGTTTATGGAAGAGTCAGATCAACAGAAAAAATGTTAATCACAATCAGGTATGATTTCTTTTGGTATTGTGCTAATCTACAAGTATTTGTTCCATACACAAATTATTGTTAATTAATTCTACTCTTTAGGAAGCACTTAGTAGGCTTAAATATGTAGAAGTAGTTGACTTTGGTTGGTTAATCATTTCTTCTTGATAAGTGTATCAGTGCAGTGTGCCCATTCGCAGTACTGATTGTGATTAATTCTTGCTGAGGTCCTTTTGACCAATTTATCAAGGAAAACGGTTTCATTCGGAATTGTGAAAGCTGTACAGTAGTGTTTTAAGGATACCTAGTACCTAACCATTCTTTTATTTTCCTTTGAGGAACATACCTATCTTGGTAAATAAAATATTATATGTTTAAACACTTAGTTAGAGTGTTTATAGGCAGGCAAACTGCCTCAGTCTATAGAATTGATGCAGCTAAATTGAGTCACACCTCACATAAAAAAAACATTATGCCTTTTCAAGTCATTAGTAACAAACAGAAAATTTTCACCTCCACAAAAAAAACAATTATTTTTTCAGACAAAAAAAATAAATTCAAGAATAATATTACCACATTCTTGATGTCTAGAAGACACTGACATTTGTCCTTGGTAGGTTTACTGGTGAATTCGTGTTTCTCTTCAAATTATTCAAAAGTCACACACACAGCAAAAAACTAAATGAATCCATTCAACTGCTTAGAGCTAAATTCAATCCAGACTTAAAATACAATGTAAGTCCTGTCTCACAATCAAAATTACTGAGGACTTCACATAAGTTACAAATCACAAAAAAATAAAATTTGGAGTCAACTTAGTTTCATAGCAAAAGCATTTGATCCACTGAGGCTTGAATCAAACAAAAAACAAGACCCTTAAGTGTTTTTTTTCCCAATGTAACCAAGGAAAAACATTAATATTCTTTTTAAAACTAAATCTAAAAATCTCAAAGCAGACAAATCCAATGAAAAGGTTTAACTTCTACTAATCAAGAACGAATACTGATACTTTTCCAAGATAAAATATAAAAATTCTATGTTTCATATCTGGACATAGTCCGTGACAGACTAATTTAAAATAAAACTGTATTTTAGGGAGGCCATATATCCTTGTGAGTTGTGACCCAAAAGAAAAAATGCTATCATAATTGTACTGAATTTAATTTTCATGCACTGCTTATGTCTTAATGCTTAAGCACACTGCAGATATTGTCTTTCTCTGTGACTACAATTTCTTGTTAAAATGTTGCAATGTACTTCTTCAGTGATGCTGTGATTGGGAGTGATTCCAGATCTTCCCCTTTTGTAACACATTTCTTGATGTTTTCACAACACAAATCAAGAAGTGGTGGCACTAGAACAAGAAAAGTATGTTAGATTACAACCATAGTGGTAAGCCACACCATTCTGTATTGAGCACTTGATTGTTTCCCCCTTAACTACTGTAATTTTCAACCTTATCCAGCAGTCATGGTCATCCTTAATTGCATCCCATCAGTCTCATGCTAATTGATCTGTGTAACCTGTTGCATGGACAACATTCTGTCACAAATAGTTTAAACTGAAATTTTCCCCATGACATGAGAGGCAATGCAAGCAGCTTGCCTTGACAGTTATCAAGAGTGTTTAGCTCTCTATAGTATCATCACTGTGTCAGGCATTGTGGCACATTCTGCACCTGAAAGTATTGGTGGGGTTAAATGTATTTTGGCTCGTCATATGCTTGCATAGTGGCATGACCAATCACACTGTTCGTTGCTATATGATAATAATAATAATAATACTTTAATTTTATGTTCTTGGGCATTAATTTGCTTTGTGCCCTTTTCAGAGTCATTCTAACTCTTGCCTTAGCAGCTGAAGCTAAAATCACTCTAAGTTGGGCCCAAAACATGTTACTGTCCATGAACATAAACTCTGCTGTTTTATTATATGTGTAAGTTCAAATGTTTTTGAAATAAAAGCTAGCGCTAAGAAGTCATGACGTTTCGACCTCTCTGAGGTCATTTTCAAGGGAGTAAGTTTTCCAAATCAGCATAAATATGTTGAAGCAAGTTGAAGACGATAAAATGTGGCCAACGCTCAAATATGTGAAAGTGTAAACAATATACAATGGAAGAGAATTAAAGAATAAAATAATTGTAGCACGAATTGTTCTAGACAAATAGTTTGGCACAAATTGAATGGCACTGTTTGTTTAGCGTTGGTTTCAGTTCTTTGATAAAAAAATTTCAAAAACAAGGCAGTCAAATTTGTTCTGACACTTCCTTAAGATTCGAAAATTCTGTGTGATGTCTTTTGGCTCCAAGAGGTGGTGTATGATTGCCGATCCTTTGTGTTCTTCAATTCATTGGTGTAAGTGTCGGCACGTGTAGCCGACACAGCCTGCATCACACAGGCCACACTGAAATGAATACACCACGCATTGTTGACTCACAAGAGGCTGTTTGTCTTTCCTGACCCTAATTTCATTCTTGATCTTTTTACTTGTATAAACTGGGCTAATATCTACGTTGATCTTCTGACTGAGGTCAGCCAACTGTTTCCGTACGATGTTTGCAGATTTCTGGTCCATGTAGGGCAACACGATTCTGAGTGGAGCTTCTCTGTTATCAGTGAATCGACATTCAACAAGTCTCATCCCTCTATTGATTTCACAATGGAACTCCAAGAAAATGGTAGGCTTCCCTTTCTCGGAATGGATGTTATCAGGAATGGTTGCTGCCTAGACACCATGGTCTACAGAAAACCAAAGGACAGAGCGCATTTGCTATGCAATCACAGTCACGTTGACTCTAGATACAAACGGTCACTGCTGATCACCATACTAAACCGTGCGTTCCAACTCTCGTCTACATGGAAGTTTTTTCATGAGGAATGTGAACACCTTATAGAGATCTTTTCCGACTGCGCTATCCTGACGACCTTGTGCAGTCAACCATTCGCAGATTTGTTGAATCAAAAGTGTCTGAGGATTCACATACCCAACTGACTGATAAAAGAGAAGTCCCAGTCAGAATCATGTTGCCCTACAAGGACCAAAAATCTGCAAATGTGGTACGAAAACAGTTGGCTGACCTCAGTCAAAAGATCAATGTAGATATTAGCCCAGTTTACACAAGTAAAACAATCAAGAATGAAATTAGGGTCAGGGAAGACAAACCGCCTCTTGTGAGTCAACAATGCGTGGTGTATTCATTTCAGTGTGGCCTGTGTGATGCAGGCCATGTCGGCTACACGTGCTGACACTAATACACCAACGAATTGAAGAACACAAAGGATCGGCAATTGGACACCACCTCAGGGATCAGCACAACTTGGAGCCAAAAGACATCACACAGAATTTTCAAATCTTAAGGAAGTGTCAGAACAAATTTGACTGCCTTGTTTTTGAAATGTTTTTTATCAAAGAACTGAAACCAACGCTAAATAAACAGTGTGATTCAATTCACGCCAAACTATTTGTTTAGAACAATTATAGCTATGATTATTTTATTATTTTATTCTCTTCCATTGTATATTGTTTACACTTTTTCGCATATTTTAGCATTGGCACATTTTATCGTCTTCAACTTGCTTCAACATATTTATGCTGATTTGGAAAACTTACTCGCTTGAAAGTGACCTCAGAGAGGTCGAAACGTCGTGACTTCTTTGCGCTAACTTTTATTTCAAAGTCGATTTCTAAGAAACTACTTATTAAGTTCAAATGTACAAGACATAAATGCCAGGATTGTGATCATGCAACCTTGAAACAACTGGAGCTAGGTGGAGAGAGCTGACAGAGACTTGCTTCATTAAGATGGCACAATTATTCTGAAAGGTTTATTTCTTTATCTTTATTTATTCCTTTATCTTTGTTGTCTATTAATAGCTGTACTTGACTCGCTAAACTTAGCCCACTGTGAATAATTAAGATCTACAAAACTTAATTTTTAAGCCGTTAGTGACTAAACTAGCTGTAAATCACTTACAATCATGTAAAACCACATTCAGAAAATAAATTTAAGAAATAAAAATCGTAATATATAATTTTCCAAGACATTACTGAGGATGCCCTTTGTTGCTTTGTGTATTTCTCAATTCACGAAACCCCTAGGTATGACATACCCGTAGTTCCAAAGTGAAGGGGAGGATAAGGGCTATGGAGACAATGGGCAGGAAGAAGCAAACATTCGTAAATCATTCAGCAGTACCATTTAGTATTACATAATAAAAGACTGAAGTCGAAGGTGTAAGACACAAGTGAGAAGGATAAAAGAACTGGGGAATTCTCATCCCCTTGCTGCGCCCTTCCCGCATTCACAAAGTATCCCTGGGGGCAATAGAGGTTACCTTTTCCCCTACCCTTGCAAAGGTATTGTTTATACTTTGCTAACCTCCACACTGAATGATTTGAACTCGTTTTGTTGTTCCGTACACGTCTACAGCCACATAAAGATCCCTGTCAACGGGTACATCTAAGGCGCAGGGACCAAATTTTATACCATTTACGAAGAAGTACAGTTCCCCTGTCGGACTGACTTTCACCCCAATTCGCGAGCCAACATCTGTGGGTTTTAATTTCCCTTCTCTCGCTTTTTTACCACAAAACACGGGGTTATCGTCTTTATCTCCTGCCTCTTGCCGTTGAAAATTGTGGCCACCGTAATCTTTCAGTTGTTCATCTCCAAGAGGCTTTTGCATCGTTGATTTGATTGCATAAACCCATGTACGCCCCATTTGGGCCATGTCAGGTAGAAGATACGGCGGAACACTTTTAATTGAAGATGGATTGTGAGTTGTGATCCCACAACGGACATGACCTGACCAGTCCTTTTCCTGTTCTTCTATCTCAAAAAGGAACGTTTCACCGAATGCTAAGGGGCGATGACTAAATACAACCGCGTTCGCGAAGCTTTTGACTCTGGTGGCGGATGTCTTCGACGGTGACAGCCGAACATGAGTTCCATGTCTGTCGTGAAATCGCATCATTTTTGCAAATAACTTTGGATACCTCTTGCTAACATGCCAGCATCATACGCAATAAAAAGTGTTCAGATTCGTTCCAATTGCGATAGAGCATCATTATAACGGCAAAAAAATTTAGCAATTGCCATCAACAATGCGACTATAACAATGTTTTACTCATCCTGCAGAGATTCGAACGAATCAGCGGCTTCTCGTATTCGAGCACTGTTTCCATGTAAGACTGGCCAGTCTAAGATGGCGCGCTGCTTGCTTGCACTGCGAAAGTTTACCTTTCGCCCGTCTTCTTTCCGCTTGTCAGCTCTAAGACCTATCCATACTGGAAGTATGAATTTAGGAAATCTAGAGGAAGAATTTCAGTCGGCAAGTGAAAGGACAAAGACTCTAAAACAAGATCCAGGGAATGACCACAAACTGAAGTTGTATGCCTTGTTCAAACAGGTAACCAGATTGAGGTATATTTTTTATTATAGACTTTTAATTCCTCTGAGACATTTTAAAACGTTAAATACGTACATTTAAGTTGAAGAAGTTTTTCACCTCATCGTGCAGAAGTTTTTGTACCCTTTTACCTGTCTGGAGAGTAGAGATAATAACCCTTTTGCTGTCGGGAATGACCCAAAAGGAACTTCTCCTTACATTATCAATACTTTTTTAAGTAGAGAGGTGAGGAGAAGAGAGAGCTAAAATTCTGAGAAAGAAGATGTAGGGTTCCTGTGCTCCTTGAAAATCCTTGAATTTAATTTTTTGTTTTCAAGGACTTGAAAACCTTTGAATTTAGACTCAGTGCCTTGAAAAGTTCTGAAGACTCCTTGAAAATAATTGCAGATGAATCAAAGTCAAAGTTTTTTTTTTTGCTTTTGGTGTTAAAAGTGTAAGTTTCTAGCACAAATTGTGAAAACAAGTTTTCCTTTCAAATTCCGCATCCGATTATGATGTTTGACACAAGATGTTTACATATTTTGTACCTGATTGGTGCATTGAAAATAACCTAGGTTATCTAGCATGTTATCACTCTGATGTACATGCTTGAAGTCATGCAATGTTTTCTATTTCTATTAGCTCCTATTTCATGCAAAAGGTCCCTGAATTTGAGAGCCAAGGTCTTTGAAAACAACCTAAAAAGTCCTTGAAATTCCTTGAATTGGGTTCCTGAAAAAGTGCAAGAACCCTGAAGATGAGAGTGATCTCTGGGGTAATAAACACTATTTCAAACCACTTATAGGAAATGTTTGGCAGAAGGTGTGGAGAATTAATGTATTTTCTGGAGAGTGAAAGGACTAAGGGATATCTTAAGTGAAACAGCTAACAGGTCTAGGAAACAGCCTTGAAGAAAAATATGCTAGAGTACCAACTGTCAAAATTTTAATATGCCAAGATTGGCTTATCACTCCAGCCCCCTTCTTATCTGTATAGTTTTAATTACATGTATTTAAGGTTTAAATTTGCAATCTTCCACCGAGTCTATTTTAGTTATTGTTTTTATAAACATAGTTTGTGTTTTCACATTTCATCCAAATTGTTATTTCTTATAGGGTAGTATTGGGAAATGTAACTCCCCCAAGCCAGGAGCATTTGATTTTGTTGGCAAGGCAAAGTGGACAGCATGGAATGATCTTGGTGATCTTTCAAAGGTTGATTTATACAGTGTATGCCTTTTTTTTCCTAAGATTTATGAGACCATTCCTGAAAGGGATTGGTAGGAAACTGCTAGATGTTGTTGTAAGACCATCTTTCCAGACCTGTTACTCCATTTTCTGTGCATGCACTCCAAAATATTGTTTTATGTAATAATTCCATAAAAAGGTCACACAATGAGATGAAACCTTTGAAGTAGAGTGTAAAAGAAATCAATAAATGAATTTATTACACAACTTGGGCAGTCAGAGGGCCAATAACTAAAATCAACCAATCAAAATGCTCTATTACCGGTCAATATTCTCTCAGTATTGGACCGGGCACTGTCCTGAATGGTCCCAAATGATACTGCACTTGTGTCCCTTTGAACTTCAGTCGTATAATAAATCTCTTATTAACCAAGCTTGCTCGGGACCATACTGGAAGAATATCGGCTCGCCGTCTTTTTTGTACAGACCTTGCTGCACTCGGTCTGTACTGTCAAGACCTTGGGCCAATATTCTCCCAGTACGGCCCTCGCGCTTGGTTAATAAGATATATAAAAAATATATTAGTTTCTAAAGAAATTGTGTGCTGCATCTGTTTGTACTATCACAAGATAATCTGGTGTTAATCAAATAGGTTGCTAAAATGTAAATTCACCGTATTTGATCTGATAAAGGCCAACACTTGAAACATCAGCCATAGAAAGTTTCTACAATAGTCCATAAATGAATAAACAAGGTATTAGTTTCTAATTAAAAGAAACTAAACTGATTCTCTAAGTGTATGTCTTTTAATCTAGCACTGTGACTGTGATATTTGTTTTATTCTAAATTCATTGACTTGCTTTTCAGGCTGAAGCGCAACAGAAGTATATAGACTATGTTAACAACCTTGCAGGTGAAAATTTACTTTTAAGATCTGCTTTGTAGTGCTTTTTCATGACCTTTTTTATGAGGTATCAAGTGTTGAGCATCTCACCCAAAACATTATATTGTTCTGGGGTTCCAGTGTTGTTATTAGAAATTTATTTGACTTCTGCTGTTTTAGAATGTGACAGGATTGTTAATCATTAACTAAAAATTTTTGAAGTTTTTCTCTAAATTTGAGTTTTTTTGTTTTTCAAGCAACTGTTTTTTTTTTCTGTTTACTTTACACAATATTTTATTTTATTTATATATTGATTTCTTTGTTTGTGTGAAACCCTTGTTGACCAAGTGGAATAGAGTTTTCAAATCATTTCAGTGACTCAGTTAAAAACTCAACATCCATTTCCATCATTATAGGGTTCTCATTTTTCTTTATGCCACAACAATGGTCACTAGTTTGAAAATGTTATTTAAATTATCATGTTCAAAAGTTATGAAAGTTTTTATCCTGACAAAGGATGCAGTTTGACATTTCTGATCTTTAAATTCTTTTTCACCTATGAAGCCTAGTAAATGACATGGTCAGCTCCTCAGTCTGACTCAGTAAAGCTTCATATGGTGAAATGGGAAATATTTTATGTTAAAGTTGTGTTGGGGAATCAGAAATTTTTGTCCTTCTTTTTCAGACAGATGAGTAAACTATCTTGTTTGAATGTTTCAGCACAGTTTGGCACAAATGATGAAGGTTCAATGTCTCCAAATCCTCAGAATAATACTGCAGTTAATGTGGGAAATAAATACAAAGATCTACTGGTGACATTAGAGAATGGAGTGCTGACCATGCAGATGAACCGGCCAGCAAAATATAATGCCATAACCTGGGAGGTTTGCCTTAACTAATTTATTCACTTTTCAATCTTAATTTATTGGCAAAATTTAGGCAGACTGGCTCACTTCAACTTCAAGCTGGCTTGCATAGAAGCCTGCTAAAACAATACAAATATAGCAAAATATGTATAGAAATAAAAAACAAAAAAAATGAACCTACAAAACAAATTACAACACAAACATACAATGTACAATATGTTACATTAAAAAGTATAATACATTGATAAAAATTTAAGAAGTTTCTTAAATTTTTGGATAGAAGTTACATTCCTTTTTCTTTATATATGGGTTAGACTATTTTATTGTTGTAGCCCTGTGATAGTCTGTGGTGTAGGATGAACACAATAATTTTTGTTTTTGTCTTTGAAAGATGTATCAAGAATTAATGACTGCTTTGGAAGAGGCTGGGAAAAATGATGCTTGTGTGGTTGCTGTGTTGACTGGATCTGGAAATTATTACTGCAGTGGAAATGACCTGAGCAACTTCACCAGAATTCCACCTGAGGGTCCTCAAAAGATGGCAAATGATGCAAGGAAAATCTTAAAGTATGTGAGCAATTCAATGTCTGTTCTTTTATTGCACATTCCCCATCTGTTTATCCATTCTTATGGGCTACCAGCGTTTACGAGAAGCACAGGGGTTAGCATTCCCCCAGACAAAGATAAAGCAATCAAACACCTGTCTTGATCTGAATTAGATGTTTACCTTCACCAGCAAGGATTTTTTTCTGGCTGGTTTCCAAATCTCTGAAGAACAGAGGGTTACATGGATACCCAATAGTTAGCAATGCTGGACTCCAGACTGAGCACTGTATGGTTATGATGATGATGATAACCAATTTATTTCATGTGACTTTCAACCTGTTACACCAATCACAGGAAACTTTAAATAGCACACAAGAGAAATCAACCCACCTTCAGTTGTTAAATTTCATTTACGTGAAATAGATCAAACCAAACCTAACCCTTATGCTAGAACTGTATATAAGCTGATGTCCACTGCTTAAATGTCTATTGGACTCCAAAAGAGTCCTAGCAGTTAATTAATGGATGTCCAGAAAACTGCTGCAGTGAAGGACCAGTCGAAGTTAAAAATGGATAGAAGATATTGAGTTCCAAACTCGTCACTGATTACCTCAAAACATCAAGTCAGGAAGCTGGTGTGCATGAAAGTGAACAAAAGATTTATGCTGGTGGAGATGAAAGTTTATTATTTTGTCATCCACTGGTTGCTTTATCAGAATAGAAGCCTTAACCATCTGCATAGGAATTTTTTTCTCAACAACAACTTTGATTAAAATAAGTGTGAAATTAGACCTTCATTGGCTTTCATCCAAGTAATAGATCTTTACTTCAGTCTTTGACCCTCCTTGTACATGCTAATCAAGTGGTACTTTTTATATTCCACTGTGACAGGAACTTTGTGCAACACTTCATAGACTTTCCCAAGCCTCTGATTGCTGCAGTCAATGGACCTGCTGTGGGGATATCAGTAACAGTCATGGGCCTGTTTGACTTGATCTATGCATCAGATAAAGCTACATTTCACACACCTTTTATGGAGCTGGGACAAAGCCCTGAAGGATGTTCCTCATTTATGTTCCCAAGGATAATGGGACCTGCAAAGGTACCAATCCAGTTGCTTCTTATAAATTTCCATTGAAACTTTTGGATTACGTGTACACAAGCAAGCATTTTTCAATGTATTGTCATAATTTGTAAAATTACACCATCCATGAATTGTTCTTCTTTTTTAGTCCAATGAAATGTTGCTTGCTGGACGCAAACTGACAGCAGTTGAAGCAAGAGACTGTGGATTGGTTACAGATGTTTTCCCCCATGACAAGTTCACAGAGGAAGTTCAGAACAGAGTACAAGCAATGGCCAAGCTGCCCCCCAAGGTAGAAAATTGTATTGTAGCATTTCACAACAGGGGACTCTCTACCATGGAGTCTTTAGCATTTGCAGACATGCTATTCAAGGGAGGGTAGATTGTGGGTAAGGGGGTTATTTGTCATCTGTTACGGATAATATCAACCATGTGTCATGTCAATAAGTTAGAGAAGCCTGACCATGAAAACTCCAGTGTTCTCATGTGTAGTCCCCTCAGCCTGACAAGAAATAAATGGCATTCTGCTTCACTCAAGTTGTATTGTCACATATAATCATTATGAATACAGGAGAGGAGTTTCCCACATCGTACTTTTAATATTAATACATAGTATGATGATTTATATTTAACTGTAGATGGTAGGGGCCTCGAGTTATGCATTATTTGTAGATGACCAATTAATGTTTTTATACTGTCAATCAAAAAGTGATCCGCTGTCTTTTTGTTTTTCTACTCTATAGTCTCTGCTGTTGTCCAAGCAGTTGATACGTGATTCATTCCGCGATTTGTTACATGAAGCCAACGAAAAGGAGTGTGCATTACTTGAAGAACGCTGGCTTTCAGAAGAGTGTATGCAGGCTGTTATGGCCTTCATGCAGAGGAAATCCAAATTGTAGCCCAGCTTTAATTTTCCTTGCCGCATTTAAATTAAGGCTTTAACTCAACCACGATGAACTGCACAGCTTAAAGTTTCAGTCGATTCATGGCGTTTTTTGTTTCAGGGGGAGGGGAGTCACCTAAGCGAAACGGCTACGAGGGAGACACGTGAAGCAAAGCGTGATGAAAGTCTGAGACATTTATTACATTAGCTGATGTCAACGATTTATCAAATGTTTAATTCGCTCTTCGCAAATTATTCAATCGCTTATTAGTTCAGTCACTGAAAAGTAATCAAATACAATTATGAAAAACTGAAAACTGTCGGCCTTCTTACCATGTGTTTATCATGGCCATTACTGCGGACAAAGGGCTAGCTCGCCTGTTTGGTTAGGTGTTGTGTTTTACGGTCAGCCAGACTGGGAACGGCGTTCTGTAATCAGCGTAAAGCGGCCAGTACAACACCTTCTATCGGCACATTAGGGAAATGGATTCTACGAGAGAAACCATGATTTCTTTGTCCCGTATTTTGTGGGGTTAGGAATGGACACTGAATGAGTAGAGTTAGTGTAATCCGAATCACCCGTCAGTCAAGACAGGAAGTCAGCTAAATAAGCAGATCGTAAACGAAGGTGATTTCAAATGATACAGTGGGTCTTCGTGGTGCCTCGGTTTATTGTACATTAGGTTATTCGTGGCTCTTAGAAAGCTGTTTGTGTTTAAGTCTGATCTTATTACAAATAGTTTCCGATAGGTGACCACTTCGTTTTTGGTTGAGCACGTGGGTTGGTGAGTTTTCGGCTCAGAAATGTAAATAGCCTCTATCATGATTCTCCCAACCGACAAAGGACTGGACACTGACATCTACCCCAAACGTGATAGGATGAGAACAGTGATCGCAACAGGGCCGTATTTTTCGACATGGTCGTGAATGGGTTTGAATTTAGTTTTGATTCACTAAGCCGCTTTAGCTAGGAAAACTCACGCCACCCTGGAAGGTAATCAGATGCAAAACCCTAACCAATCGTTACTTGGATAAGCCAAGGGTAACAATTTCCTTTTCTAAACAATTACCACCCATATAAAATGTCCACACCCAGAAGCTCAGAGTTTAGCAGTCTTCAAGCCTTCGAAATAAGCTACACTGCTACACTGAGTTTCTCAATAGGGCTTCCGCAGCGACTTGAATACGAAAGAAGTAAAAGAGAATATGGAAGGGGGAGAAATGAGCACGGAGGAGAGGGTAGGAAGAAACGAGGTCTCGTCTGTTTCCACATGACGTAGATATCTGCATCCGTCTCTATCTCTGACAACTGTTTCTCATTTAACCTTATAACAATAGCATATGGAAAGAATCCATTGTCTTGTTGACAGTTGAAAGTTTCCAAAAAGCCAATCAAATGAAAGCACTATCATGGTCTGATAAATAATACCAAGATCGTCTTTTAACTGATTATTCATGCTAGAGAACCGATCAACATCTCAACGAAAAGAATATAAATACCATCAGTATCAATGGAGAAGGTCTTAGATTTTTTGGAGCCGAAAACTTTCGGCAGAGTTCACTACGTTGCACTAATTTTTTGGATCTTGATCAGTATGGTGTTTCTCGCTGTATTCGCTGACATGGAAAACAGCGAATCTAGGTTTGACTTTCGCTGTGGCGGAGCGATAAATGACATCGACCTCGTCAGGGGAAAATGTTACGAGAAATACACGGAGCAGTACAACAAATTGGCTTTTCCTATCTATGGCTTTTTAAGCATCAATGTCTTCCTTATTGCATTTGTATGTGTTATTTACTCACAAATAGTGAGATCCAAAGTCGAGCAAGTGTCGCGAAGCATCAGGGACGATGATCTAGTGAGACAGCCGCTCGACCAAGAGGTCCAAGAGACTGCGTCATCAGCTGGATACAAGCTTTTAATGGCTTACATCTCTCAACTACTGATAAGACTTGTTCTGGGAGTTATTTTCATCATCCTACAAACTCAGGTTCTTTATCCTTTAAAGTTTTCCTCCAAGTTTAACTGTTATTTGACCGATGGAACCACTCAGCCAAAGAATTCATCTGACACCGCCCAAAACTCAACTTTACACGAATGTCACAATCAACGAGCAGCAAAGAAAACCTTCTGGTTGTACGCTGTTCTTGCAGTGAATGGAATTCATGTCGCTGGCATTCTGATTGAAACCGTCTACATTTTTTCACGCGCTAGCAAAGATAGTAGTTTCATGCAGGACTCAAAGTTTCTTAAGACTCATCTAAATTTCTCCCATGACAAGTCGCGTCAAGAACCACACATGCAAGGAGGAAGAAACGAACAGGTTTCACTGCGGCCAAGAGTGCACAACAACCCTCCGATCAGAGTCGAGATACTCCTAGAACCTCCGAGGCAAGATGAAGCTCTTCTACTACAACCACGACAACGTGAACACCGTCCGGCCCAAGTCAAGTTGGAACGAGAACCTCAAACACAAAATGATGTTGTTGCACCACAGCCACGAGACCAAATTGGGTCACAACAAGAAGTTTTAGTGCAAAGGGGACCTGAAAGACTCCAAGACTCAAAGCTTGAAATATTTATTACGGAAACTAAGAAAATAATCAAAGAAGTCACCCAAAAGCTGTTTGAACTCCGATCACCTTTCGCAGGACATCCAGGAGCAGCAATCACACATTTGACTCTCGATCAGATTTACACAAATCTTGTGGTCGTTTCGAAATTGGTAACGTATAATTTTACTGCAAACAGACAGGAGCAACTCAGGGTTTATCCAATTTCGCGCGATCATAAATCAGGACCGAAAAGCCCGGAAGACCTCCTAAATGTTGAAAATAAGAAAGTTTTAATCGTCGGTCGAGCCGGAATTGGCAAGACATTCTGTTGTACTAAATTTCTCAGAGACTGGGCATTTGATCAAGGGATTTTTGAAGCCAAAATCCATTTTGATGCTGCTTTTTTCGTCAAATTCAGGCGTTTCGACTCGGAAAATGACCTTACTCTCAGGGAACTACTCGCTCGGTCAGAATATTCCCCCTCAGATCACCTGGACGATGAGGTCTGGCAACACATCCAGCGTCACTCGGAAGGAGTGCTCATACTTTTCGATGGATTTGATGAATTCAAACTAAACAAGAACATTGTCGAGCCTCCTTATCGTCGCCAAAACATTGAGCAGAAAATGCCGCTACAGATCCTTTACCAGTGGCTTGTGACCGGGAAACTTCTCAAAGAAGCTTCAATTTTGACAACTACGCGACCCACGGCTCTGTCAAGCATCGCCTACCTGAATGATCATTTCGACAAGACCTTTGAGATCATAGGATTCTCGCGAGAACAAATCGAGGAATATGTTTACAAATTCGCTGGAGATGACCGGCAAACAGGCGAAACACTATGGCGACACATCAGCAGCAACATGAACTTACTTTCGTTGTGCTATATCCCCGTGAACAGCTTCATCATGTGCTCAAGTCTCTCACAAATGTTGCAGTTCGAAAGTTTCGCTGGTGTCACCCTCCCCTCCAAATTAACAACCATTTACAAAATTGCAGTGAAAGTGTTTTATTTTAAACACACGAAAGAATTACGCGATAATGATGTCACTCGCAAACAAATTGAATCAGATCATTTGCCCGCTGAAGTGGAGGCGAAATTCAAGAGACTAGGAAGAGTAGCGTTTGAAGGAATCAAAGAAGGAAAGCTGATCCTTGGAGGAAACGAAGTACGCGGGATGGAAGACAGCGCTCTCTTTCACCGGTTACCCGACCGTCAAACTGGCCAGTTCAAATACGAAGAACAATTCTGTTTCATCCATTTAACAATGCAAGAGTTTTTCGCTGCGAGGCACATGGTAAATACAATGTCGAAAAGAAAATTGAAGAAATTTGTTTCCACAAACATTAAGGACGGCAAATGGCAGCTGGTGTTTCAGTTTCTAGCAGGATTAATGAACGATAAAGACCAGCTGCCAAGCAAATTATTCCTTGACCTACTTCCCGTTAAAACCACAAAGGAAAAAAGCTATTTGTACCATGAAGACTGGCCAGAAAATGAAGAGAAAAAGAAAGTGACCATCTGGCCAACTGAAGACAAACGAGAAATCGCAGTGACATTGTTAAAATGTATAAACGAAACTGTTAACGAAAGCGAAAGTAGTAATATGGAGTCAGTAGTGAAGAGAAAACTACAACAAATTAACTGTAATTTTGTAGATTTTAATTCTTGTCACCTCACAGCAGTTGATTGTGCTTCAATAGTTAATGTAATTAAGAATGTTCACAAAATTTCAGTTTTACATTTATCGGACAATAACTTAGATTCATTAGGATGTTTCGAGATTTGTAAATTGTTAAAATGTAGTAATTCTCAACTGAGCTGGTTAAATCTCATGGGAAATCAATTGAAAGATGAAGGAACAAAGTATTTAGCTGACGCCATCACAAGCAACAACTGTCAGCTACGCTCGTTATACCTCACAGGCAATAACATCACAGACACAGGAGCACAGCACTTGGCTCACGCCATTACACACAAAAACTGTCAGCTACACACGTTAAACCTCTCAATCAATAACATCACAGACACAGGTGCACAGCACTTGGCTGACGCCATTACAAACAGCAACTGTCAGCTACACACGTTAAACCTCGAGTACAATAGAAACATCACAGCAGCAGGTAAACAACATGCATTAAATTTAGTGAGCAATAGTCAGTCTAAATGTGAGCTATATATTTAAGCCTCACCTATTCCAATTGTAAATTGTAAAAATATTATCTCAGCCACTTACTATTCAAATAACCGTGAGGTAACCAGCTCAGTGACAAATTACAGCTCAACAACTCAAAACAAAAGTGAAAGCAAACTTTGTAAATTGTAAAGTGCTAACAGCAGCGAAATTATTTGAACCAGATCGAAATGAAGAAAAACGAACCAATGAACATGTTCCTTGAAAGCAAAGGATGTCAATCTTTTTTTCTTTTATAAATGAACCAATAACATTGAAGTAAAAACACAAAGCTTACTGCAGAGAGAACAAACAAACCTCGGACCTCTCAGGAAACTTGGTTATTTGATGATTGGTTAGTTTCGATCCTAATCCACTTCATGCTCGTGTATGTTTTGATCGCCTGTGTTTGTTACAAGGAATAGTTTTGCTGTTTAAGCTTTTGAAGTTCTTTTAGAGATTTTAAGCGGATCAGATGAGTAAATAACAGTACAGATTACATGGTAGGATACCAAGATTTTCTTTCTATTGCTATTTTTTTTTTCCGATTGAAGCGAGCCGGTTCAAGTAGTTTCACTCGTTTAGCAAAAAGTAGGAAAAAAATAACCAAATTGTGAATCAAAGTGTCCTGCCTTTAAAGACTAATGGCTTTTTTCGGAGGTTAGGGGTGTAAGATTGATATAAGTTTAATTGAAACAATTGTTTAGAGGTTTCTACTTTTGTTGTAAATATTAATGTCATTTTTGTACACATCTATCGCGTGTGACTTGTCTGATATAATGAAAGGACGATTAGTTTTACTGCAAAATTAGAAGATGAAGAACCAGACTTCATTAGGGCTTAATTTTAAGCTACCACTACTTGTAAATAGAACCAGACCATTGTAGAATAAATATTGTAGACCGATTTAAACTTTGTGTTGTCATATATTTAGCCCCGATATTTAGGCACAACCTGGAAGCCATGGGAGATGGGTATGGCCTTTTCAAAATCAGTTAAAATTTATGAAGCCCCCCCTCAAGAAACCGTTACTCTATCTTAAATCAGAAATCCCTTGAGTAGGTTCCTGGCCAGTGAAAGAGACTTATCCATTTTTTAAAGCAAGGTTACGAGACCAATAGAGCTTGGCACACAGATTAAATAACTGAAAGGAAATCAGAGAAAAGAGACGAGTCCCCTTGACAGAAAAAAGTGGAGGCAGTGAGGCCTTACAAAGATTTCCACTTGTTGCAGCTTTGGAAAAACATAATCCTTAAGACTTCTTCCCATTTTTTCAACACCTCTGTTCCCAGTTTCCATAATTTTTGCCAGACTTTAAAATTTAAACATAACTTTCCAAACTTTTAAAAGAATACTAAACTCTATACAATTTGACTGGAAAAGCAAGTGATTAAAGTTTCTGTGTTCAAACACCTTTATTCTTGGAATCTTTCAATCTGATCCAAAGGTATTTTAGAGGGTAGAACCAGGTGTGTTCTTTGAAACTGCATGGATATCATACATTAATTTAGCTTCATTTTCTCCTTTTGCTCCAACAAGTGATCAATTAGTAATTTCTCCTTGCTATACATTATTCTGAAAATCAGAAAGGTGAAAAGAAGGAAGTAGATTAGCTGTGGTACATTTGTTTTCAACTAATTTTTAGGGGCTTCCTGGTCAAGGAAAGCATCATCGTGCAAGTCAGTCATACAAAAAGCAAAACACTTGTTTATGAAAAAAATGGCAACATGAACCTAAAAGCTGTGGTAAGGTTAGAGAGGTTAAATCTATATTGGATGTCACTAATGAGTAAACTTTGACCTCATTTCAGTATCATACCTTCCTTTATGGTTTTCACTCTTCTAGAACTGCTTTTTATGTTTATTGGCCAATAAAGGATACAATACAAACTCTATTTATCTATTTATAGCTGTATATATCTTTTCACAAAACAGTCAACATCATATTGTAAAGGCAGAAGAGAAGAGGCATGGAGATTTTTTGAATTTGTTTTTTTAGCACCGATAAGATGTTTCTTCAGAACACATTGCTTAAATTTTAAAAGCTATCAATGCATCAATAGGTGTAAAAATGAAATAAATAAGTTTACATTTACATACATTTACAAGTTACATTTACAGTTACAAGCCATCCTACTTTTATTTGCGTTAAAAGGTATAAATGATGACATTTCTTTCCCAATACATACATACATAGATGTTAACTGACCACTCCCCATGGGAGCTTTTCAGGGCCAATTCCCACCCAGCAACCACCCCAAGGGAGGACATCCATCACACAGTAATCTCGTGTGTGGGAAGTTAACGTCTCCTACCCCTAACCCTGCAGGAGAAAGGACCTCCAGTTATTCGTCCCTATCCAAGAAGACTAGAGTATCTAACCATTTTTTGATATAGAAAGGTAGCATATTCTTCTCACTTGTTTTAAGACCTTGAGTGTTGGGTCCAGCTGGGGCTCGAACCTTCAACCTCCCGTACAACAGTCTAGCACTCTATCCATTGAGCTAACTGGGAGGCGGTTCAATCTCTTTTACAAGAATGCCTGCATCTTCTAATTACTACATATACAACAAGAATTCTTCATTTACCTCTGTCATTAAAACTTCATTTACCAGAATATTGATTTTCTTAATTAATCACCTACATTATCAACCATCAAAAAATAAATTTTGTTTCTTGAATCTGATATTTTTTTAAACCCACTGAGTGTTGCAAGCCAGTTTTTTTTTTTTTTTTTTAACAAAACTGTAGGATCATCCAAAGAAAAAATAAGTTCTTTCCATTTTCATAAAGATTACCTTTAAATGCTACGGCTGTAAGTATCCAAAATATTTTCAACTAAATAGAAACAATTTTCTTGGGGGGAAATAAGCAGTTTCTTGGTTGATTTTCTTCTTAGCTGCAAGCTCATCAATTTTGAATCAAATCTGTTTTATGACTAAGACTGATCATTTGTCAAAAATTGTCCATTTCATAAAAAGAGAAACCTCTATCCTGAGCAGGACTAATGTAGCTGACGTTAGCTTTTAGGAAACCATACGTTCACGGTTTTGACTCGTAAAATGTTTAATACCACTTAAAAACTGTAACAAAACGGTAGCAATACACTAATTGGACACAAATTAATTATAAGAACTGTTTTATAAATACTAGACAAGATGACAATGCAATGAACTCCACGTGGGAACGAATATTAACATGAAACAACACAATTTCAATCGACGATTTACAGTTAAGATTCGTGTTCCATATGACTTAACAAATGGGAAGATCAAACTTAAATCAAATATATTTCATCATACCTCTTTTCCCTCTTAGCGCAAGGATGAGACCTTAAATCGTTTTAATCGAACTCTGAGCCTTGCCCTTGTCGTTATTGCGCATATCTAATTTCTGTCACGCAATGAACGGACCTTACAAACGTCACAACTAATACCTTGTGTTGGGTGGCAACAGTAAGGTAACAAGCCATCACCATCCAGTGTATACCACTCTGTATTAAACCTTGAAACCCTAACAGTGATCATGCTGAACCATTCATTAAAATCATCAGAATAAAGGAAATGACTGCCAACCCTAAATAACTTTGATTTCAAAACAAGTTCTCATTGTCATTCTCTTGAGGAAATGCATAGAAAAGAGAATGGAAAATAAGGATATCAATGTTACGCTGCAAAGGGTCAACTCTTCTCTGAAAGCACATGAACATCTGTTATTCTATCAATAGACTCAAGCTGTTGTGAGACGAACTTCAGTGTATCCACTCCAGTAAGCAGTTGCCTAAAAGCAAACAAATGAGCAGTCAAATGATTCACTGAAAAAAAAAATTACACACTGCTCTGCACTACAAGTGTGGAGAGATAGACTGTTCTTTCTCTGAACAGCTAGCACTGTATGTATGGTTTTAAATTATTTTAATTTATGCTAACAAAGTTCAATATTACAGTTGTTTTGACCAAACATGAAAGGGAACAATTTGGTAAAATTTCATGTCTGTATGAATTTTTAAACAACAATAATCCCAACAATAATAAACACAAGGACACCTTTACCATTTAAAATATAAAGCTTGATGAATAGAGAATCTATAAACCAAAGTATTTTAATTCCTGCAACCAACATTACAAAGCTGAATACAACTAGATGAATAAAAATAGACATCATTTAACAAAGAAAATGATGAACAATGACTCACACATGTAATTAATTGATACTGAGAAAGTTGCTGGAGAATAAATTTAGGACAAATTAGGATTCATTACCAAGACCTGTTCAAAAACAAAGGGCCCTGACAACAAGATTAAAAACAAATAATATTTTGTCACAATTAGACAAGCTTGATAATACAAAATAAGCACACACCTTACACCAAGATTGAAAACAAGTAATCTTTTGTCACAACTAGAGAAGCTTGATTATACAAATAAGCACACACCTTACTGCTTCCTTGGCATTTTTCGCTGCTAGGCTCATTTGATCAGCGGCAACTTTTGATTTATCTTTGACAGCTGTAATTGTATGATTGGCATCTAACAGCTGGTTATATGTTGCTAAAGGAATTGACTCTGTCTGACAAAGAAAAGCAGAATAGTTATTGTAAACCATTTGTAAAGGCAACTCAAACGTAGTCTAACCCTTGTAGATTTTGCTATGTATCTGGGCTGACCATGCAGACATTGGCTCTTTTAAGAGCATTCTTACATTTTATAATATTGTATTCAAGGTGATATGCAGTTATGGGTAATTACCATGGACATTGGCTAACAGAAGGTTGCAAATGCTAAAATTGATGAAGAAAAGTTTTCAAGATTCCAAGTCAATAATTTATACTGCTTATCCCTTAATTTTAAGCACAATTTGGAATAACCAAGCACAAGTGAGCATTTCAAAGAGTGAAAAAAAATTTATGAGCCCATGCAAAAGATATGTAATCTGTAGTCTTTCAAAAAAATTATCAGTGCTCCTGTAATAATTTAGTTTTAAAACTGCATTTCCTCAAAAATATGCTCTGCATTGTTTTAAAATTTTGGCTGAAAGGTGATGCACTTATCAGAGGAAGGTGCTTAATTGAAAGGAGAGCTTATTATTCTCCTGTACTGATTCAGCCGTAGTTGAAGCTATAAATAGCTAGAAATAAATGGCAATAGAAACAGCTTTTCCTTGCATCCCTAAAGAAGTGAAAAGTGGAGGGGGGGATTATTTTAAAGGGGGGGTCCTTGATTGAAATTTTTGCATAAGGGGTGGGCATTTATTCAGAGGAGGGAGCTTATTAGTGCATGGGCACTCACTGAAGGAAATGCCAAATGAAAAAATACCATGAAAAACAGTGGTTTCAATAGTAGCCAGGTAGCGGGTATATCTAACCGCTTGTGATGGGCCAATTACCTACTTGGAGCCTTCACACGAATGTCAAGTATGACCAGATAATTTCATCTCAGCTTCGAATTCTTGTAAAAAAGTTTGGAAAAATAGGTTTTCTTTTACAGGAAAACAAAAGGAAATAAAAAAGAAAAGACATTCTGGCATCTTCCAAGCCTTCTGGCCCATGAAAGTTGAAGCAAAGTCTGCAAAACATATAATAGACATTGCTTCGGAAGCTACATAAAAAAAAATGTGCAAGGCATCTCAGCTGAAATCGACGGGAACTGGGAAAGAGTGTGAATACTAATGGCAGCCAAAAGGCAATTGTTGTTTGCATATTTCATGCCAGTGTCAAAACAAAATAGGTCAAACGAGACTGAAATATAACCATGTTTCTCTATAGAATAGATTAAATTTTTTTTTGATTTAAGGATTAACCCTGAGTTAAAACTACATTAAACTTAAACAATTTTAAAGATACCAGTTGTGAAAGTGTTAAGTGTTAAAAGTAGCACCTCAATAGAAATAGTTGACTGTGACTACTTTATTGTCATAGAATTCTCTTCAAATTTGTTTAAATTAGTTCACTTGGGAGCAAAAAAATGAAACAACAGAGCAACAAAAAAAGACCAGAAAATGCATCTGTAAGAGTCTAAAACTTCAAAATTTATCAATATTTCCCATAGAAACACACTTATGTACCTTATGGAACTTCTTGCCTCCTGCACTTACTCTTAGGCAAGGTTAAGGAATTCCTAAAGATGCACTACCATGCACTTGGTAGGGGTATCCAGCAACCCTCGTAAAACTTTTCTTACTGGTCTCAGATTAAATAATTTTCAACACCTCCTTCTTTTAAACTGGATGACAAAAATCCTTTTTGAATCTCAATCCAATTATAGTATTATGTCTTAGGTAGTGTAAAATGAATGAATGTGGAATTTTTCTTGGAGTAAGTTCCTTAAAATTTTGGCCAAAATCAATCAAGTAGCACACCTATTAACCTGTTTTAAAGCAAGGTTCATGAGATCAGTGGACCTTAGCAAACGAATGAAAACAAAATTGACAAAAGAAGAGAAATCTTGATGGAGATGAATTCGACAAGTAAAAAGAATAGCAAGAGGAGTCATAGAAACCTTGCAAATAATTCCTCCCTAAATTAAGTTCTTGTTGCAGCTCAGGGATGAAAAAGCTTGCGACTTCAACCCATATTTTCAATGCTTTTATTCTCAATTTTATGTGATTTTTTTACGTCTTGTTAGTTTATAAATTTTCAAAATTTTAAAAGAATGCTAAATCTCCTTCAACTCTACCTGAAAAACCAGGTGATTAGGATTTCGATTCCAAACACCTTTATTCAACAATCTTCTAATCAAATCCAAATGCGTGTAAATGTTGTAGTTCAATTTTATCCTTGGTTCAAATTTTATTTTCCTTTGTTTCAAACTCATTATCATACATTAACATGACCAAGAACAAAGGAAATAAAATTTGAACCAAGGATAAAATTGAACAACAACATAAACATGTGTGTTCTAAAACTGGACATAAAAAAATAAATAAAATAAATAATTTAGCAATAGACATTCCACTGGGTGGCTCTTCTTGTCCACTGTTTCCAGATTGAATTGGAATTTGGAATGTTGGTTTTTGCGGAGGGAGGAAAACCAGAGCACCCAGAGAAAAACCCTCGGTGCAAGGGCGAGAACCAACAACAAACTCAACCCACATGTAATAAGACATTACAAATTTAGCTTCATCGCATCATTTTTAACTGTTCCACTCCCAAAAGTGATCAACATGTAATTTCTCCTTGAGATACAATATTCTGAAACACAGAAAGGCGAGAACAAGAAGGAAATAATCAGCTATGGTACATTTGTTTAATTAATACAAAACCAAATTCTCAGTGCTTAAAATTAAAATAAATGTACAAGATTCAGATAGTTAATTGAAAACAGTCTTAATTACTATTGGCCAACAATACTGAAAGAGACACTTGGGTGAAAACAGAGAAAATTCTTGCAAGTTAGTGCAGCTTAAATCTTGAAAAATGGAAGTTCTGATGAATCTTAACCTAAATAAAAAAACCCAACTGATTGAAGCCATTACCATGATTGCTTTTGGTATACCAACCATACACCAAAAACTATATACT
Organism: Stylophora pistillata; assembly: GCF_964205215.1. Lineage (NCBI taxonomy): Eukaryota > Metazoa > Cnidaria > Anthozoa > Scleractinia > Pocilloporidae > Stylophora > Stylophora pistillata. Next base: position 3,817,791 of record NC_142521.1, on the reverse strand, counting down.
ACAAACATCTTTGCATAAAATGTAGAGAAGAAGTATCTGGAAGCTAACTTTTTTTGTTACATTATCTCACATTTTTATCACTTTCAAGGTATTTTAGATGTTATTTACATTCTTCTGTGTTAGAATCTCAACGTTTTTCTCTATTTCCATTCTCACCAATTGATTTTGTTTCCTGTTTTGTATCTGAAGACAGCATAAAAAATTGTTTTAGTTTCAGTATCCTTGGAGAACTTCCAAAACTTATCAAAAATCAAAGAGGCCAAACTACTTAAGTTTGATTTACAAAAAAAGCATTAATGTACAAAACCTAGCTTAAAAGTCTTGGCTGGTACCAAATTAGTTTTGGCAAATGACATTAAAGCTTTTAGGGACTTAAGTAATAAGCTTCAAACAGTTAGCTTAATAGGCAAGTCTTGGGCTTAATTTCTGCACAAGATCGTTTTGAACTTGCAGATCCTGAGCCCTCCTCTATGGCCACAATTTTGTTGTGGAACAACAAGTTCTGGCAGCTGAATCAGTAGAGCTTCTAACCATAAAAAGTTCAACCTTTAAGGTTTGATTCCTCTTTGGAAACAAATGGTAGATATCTCTCTTTAGTTATGGGAATTTTGCTATGATATAATGACAAACTCTCAACACTAATGCCAGATCATTTTAATACACCATGGGCACCTTTTGCATCCAAACATCTTGTTGTTAAACTAATCTTTTAATCTCATCTAAAGGCATGTTACAGTGATAGAATAACTGTGTCTACTTAAAAACTGGACATTCCACTTAAAGTTTAACCTCCCTCCCCCCTCTAAATAAAAAAGAATAAATGTATCAGTCCCAAAGGTGTTCAATTTCCACTCACAATAAAATGTACTGTTTAGAAGAAACTAGGTGAGATTAAGAAAATTTGTTGAGGACATTTCCTTGAACTAACACCAAATTCTGAGAGCTAAAATTGTAAGAAATGTATGGCAAATACTACATAGAAATTATTTAAAATTGTATCTTAAGGGGTGAAAATTGCAGATTAAACGAGACTTACCTGGAGGTTGAAGTTTGATTGTAATTCTATGAGTCATTACACTGCATCCAAAGATAACATGAGATTGCTTGCGCATGCGTACATCAGTTTTTTAAAGCTCGAGTGTGGATGTTCTCTACTGATGAGGACTGTAGTATTACCCATAGTGCGTAATATATGTATTACTAAGTAGTAAGGGAGGCAAGAGTGGGTGGGCATGTTATCACTGGATGCTGTGTAATGACTCATAGAATTCCAATCAAACTTCAACTTCCAGGCAAGTCTCGTTTAATCTTCAATTCTATTTCGTCATCACTGCATCAGGTATCCCATGAGATATTAAAGCCAACATACACACGAGAGGAAATAAAGCAGAAGCATTTATTGGGTAATGGAACAACCCAACCCAACAAAATATATAATAGTCAAAGTGACTGAAATGTGAACAGTTGTTGTTTAACACAACACGATAATTATAACAGTCGAAGAGACTGATATGTGAACAAGTCACTCAGTCAGCTTTCAGTACAGAATTGGCAATTGTGGAATCCTTTCGAACTGGTTTATTGTAAAATCTGTCAAATGTCCAGTGACTAGACCAACCAGCTTGTTTCAGTATATCCTGTACAGGAACACAAGCTTGAGTTGCCTTGGATGTTGCAGCCGATCTAGAGCTGTGAGGCTTGAATTTGGTAATATCAAGTCCAGCTTTCAGCATAACTGTAGGAATCCATCTTGCTATTGTGTCCTTGGAAATTCCTCTGTGAGGTTGGACGTAACTAACAAAAAGCTTATTTTCCTCCCCTTGCAAAGATCTTGTTTTCTTGAAATATTCATTCAAGTGGTTAATTACATACAATCTTGGGTCTGTAGGGTATGCTTTAAGAATAATGGTGGGGGTTTTATACCCAGGTTGGCTTTGTTTGATATGTGTAGGAATAACAAATTCAACCGTATCGTTGCTAGGTTTCATAAACTGTAAATCAGGTAAATGAATGCTCTGAGTTCTCTGTGCTGACACAAGTGCTATCAACATAGCAAGCTTATGAGTGAGATTTCTAAGATCCAGCTGGCTTGGTGAGGCAAAGGATGACAGATACGATAAGACTACTTGAACATCGCACGTGGATTCATAACGAGGGCAAGGAGATCTGTTTCTAAATATGCCTTTCATAAACCGTGAAATCAGAGGCTGGTTACCAAGGGTTAGGCCATTCTTTGGTTCAGTTATGGCAGAGACTGCTGATTTAGCTGTATTGATTGCATCATATGTAAGGCCTTTGTCATATAAACTCGTAAGAAAATCTAGGACCTTGTTTAGAGGTGGATCATAGGGATTAACCTACCATTCACAACACAATTTGAGCCAGGTCTGGAGATAAGGTTGGTACTGCTTGAGGAAAGTATCTGCCCAGGAACACATGATGATTTCTGAAGCTTCGCTTGATACATTCTTCTGCAGGAATCTAGTCCTGATAATTTACATGTTATTAGCCACATTTTCCTTCAAAGAGGGTGTTGTTCCCCTGTCTAGGGTAGAAGTAGCAAATTGTCTGATTGAGGAAGGACCACTGGGCTGTCTATCAGCAGGTTGAGGAGAATTAAGAACCATGCCTGTGTGTTCCAAAAGGGTTCTATCAGAACTCCTGTTGCCTTGTCCTCTTCTATCTTCTTCATGCATCGAGGAATGAGACTGAAAGGCAGAAATGCATAGAAAAAGTAAGATTCCCAACCAACACAAAAGGCATCAATGAGTTTAGCCTCTGGGTCAGGTCT
>NC_142521.1:3775000-3810000 GCF_964205215.1 Stylophora pistillata | reverse complement strand
TGGAATGACTTAAGGATGCTAGTGAAAGGACAATGGTAAACTTTATGAGTTATTTCTTATCGCTAACTCTCTTACACTGTTAATGATTAGATACGTTACTCCAGTCAATGCCCACTGAAATATTTGCTTTTGTCCCTTCAAAGTTCCTTGTAATCGAAATGTAATTCGTGTGCAAGCATCCATGACAAATATAGGATTTAGAGCTTGCACTAGTTGGAAACCTATTTCTCTTAAAACGGTCTGTTAAGTTCCAGCGATCGTTAATGATAAACGAGGTGTTAAAACTTACGTGTTCGTTTGCATTGTGTTCCACATAATTTATAGCCATATACGGCAAAGTTGTCAATTTGCAGTGAAGCCTTTTTTCGGAGTATAGGTCTCTTTGTTGCTTACATACAATGAAAACGTTTAGTGTTATTAAGCTTGATGCTTATATTTTGTCTGATGACCACAAGCTGTCTGATAAAATGGTGAATAAATATTAATGGTTATCTCTCCTACTTTTTATGTTGTTGTCAGACCATTTTTTCAAACGTGACTCTTCTTATTTTGTGCATGTATTCAAAAATATCACACAATGTAATAATGCCATATAAAGCTAGCTCAATGAGATGAACCCTTGAATATACCATAAAAAAAATTGACTAGTGAGTAAATGGGGTAAGTCATAGGCAGATTTAGAGGAGGGGGCCAAGGGGGCCACGGCACCCCCCTCCCTTTTTTCTTGTATTTTCAAAATGTTTTTGTACGACCCTGACCCTTCTAACAGTCCTTTGAGGGAAATCACAGGAATCAAGTAGATCAGTAAATATAAGAAATCCTGTGAACATAAAGCTTAATGCTGCAACAGTATGTCTGCTGTTGTCCACTGATAAAAGATCTATTTTAAAACAAATCAACTCCAAAGAGTCCTAACTGCCCCAATAAATTTAGTTAATAATGATTAGAAGTTCAGAAAACTGCTTTCATGGAAGTTACGTTCAGTGAAAGATGTTAACAGGAGTAAAGAGGAATTGACAAAGTCAACAACATTAGGCAGCTATGAGTATAGTAAGTTCATCATTCCACACTTAAATTTCATGGGCTCCATGACTTTATTGATTATTTTATTTTAAATTCATCAACTTTCTTTTGAGGCTGATGCACAATTTACAGAAGTATTTAGACTATGTCAATGACCTTGCAGGTGAAAAATTTACTTTTCACCTCTTTAAGATCTACTTTTTTGATTCTTTTTCATGACCTCCTTTATGATTCACCAAATGTAAAATTTATATTGTTCTGGGTTTCCTATGTTGTTATTACAAATTTCAGTAAATGGCTTGAACCCGGGGGTAACATGTGAAGGTGTAGTCTGATCGTCCGGGTGATTGTAGTCCTGAGAAGGACTGTTGTCGGTGGTAGTGACTGACGTTTCGACAACCTGTGCGGAAGTCATCATCAGAGTCTGATGATGACTTCCGCACAGGTTGTCGAAATGTCAGTCACTACCACCGACAACAGTCCTTCTCAGGACTACACTCACCCGGACGATCAGACTACACCTTTACATATTACAAATTTCATTGACTTTTTCGGAATGTGACAGGAGTGTCAATTAAGTCTTTTCAGTTTGTTCGTTTTTTTTTTTTCAAATGACTTTTTTTTGTTTGTTTCGTTTACTTTTAGTTTCTTTCTATATTGATTTTATTCTTTGTGTGAAACCATTGTTAACTGAGTGAAATAGAGTCTCTTTAATCACTTCAATGTCTTAAAAACTCAACATCCAATTCTATCATCGTAAGGTTCTCATTTTTCTCAGTGCCACAACAATGGTCAATGATCAATAGTTCGGTCAAAAGTAATGAAAGTTTGTACTCTGACTCAGGATGCAACTTGATATTGCTGATCCTGTAATTGTTTTTCACCTATGTACCATGCCCAAAAAAGGAAACCTTCTTTGTTTTTTTTTCCTTATTAAGGAATAAGGTAATAAGGAGAAAGAAAAAAAGAATGTCGTAGAAACACATGGCACAGTAAGGTAATATGGAGAACGAAAAATTGAATGTGGCAGCAATACATGGTGTAATAAGGTAATAATGAGAAAGAACAAAAATGAATGTGGCAGCAACACATGGTGTAATAAGGTAAGAAGAAGAAAGAAAAAAAATGAATGTGGAAGCAATACATGGTGTAATAAGGTAATAATGAGAAAGAAAAAAATGAATGTGGAAGCAACACATGGTGTAATAAGGTAATAAGGAGAAAGAAAAAGTGAATGGGGACAGCAATACATGGTATAATAAGTTGATAAGGGGAAAGAAAAAATGAATGTGGCAGCATTCAACAGCTGTGAGGTGACAAGAAATTGAATTTACAAAATTACAGTTAATTTGTTGTAGTTTTCTCTTCACGACTGACTCCATATTATTAGATTTGTTTTTGTTTACCCTTTCGTTCATACATTTTAACAATGTCACTGCTAATTCTCGTTTGTCCTCAGTCGGCTAGAGGGTCACTTTCCTTTTCTCTTCATTCTCTGGCCAGTCTTTGTCGTAGATTTCACTTTTTTTTCTTTGTGGTTTGTACAGGAAGTAGGTCATTGAGTGAAAGGACTAAGGGATAACATAGTGAAGCCGCTAATTGGTCTGGGAAATAACCTTGAAGAAAAATATGGCACTTACTGTCAAATAGACCAAGATTGGCTTACCATTTCAGCTCCCTAATCTTATCTGTTTACCGTAATTTCCGGCTGTTTACCCACACGGCCGATTACCCACACCGGCCGATTATTGCATGCAGCGAAATAAAAAGTAAACAGATTATCCGCACTGGTGGATAACCCACACCATAAAAACAAAGGAAATTTGTACAAATGTGCTCTACAATTCACAACGTTGCATACTTGACAGAATGCGAATTCGTGGCCACATTTTGTGCGAGCGATTGTTCAGCGCCATGTTGATTTCTAAAAAAAAGTCGATATCTCTCGTTCTACTGGGCCTAACAAGTCCCTTAAAACGGGAAAATTCTTTGTTTACACGCGTCCCGATAGTAATTTGTTCATCGCGCAACTAATTGTGCATGAAATAAACTAGAGTCGCGATCATGTTTTCGTGCCGCTTTGTGGCACTCTTAATACAATAAAATTCATCTGAGAGGTGGTAACGCAGGTAGGTGAGAATTTTCTTCAATTCAACCGCCAGTAGATTTCAAAATTGTCACATAACTCGCACCTCCCTATTATCCACAGTGGTGCGTGTTTAAGGCCAAATCAACAGATTACCCGCGGATAAACGGCCGGAAATTATAGTACATGTAGGTAAGGTCTAAATTTGCAATATTCTTCCAAGTCCGTTTTAGGTATTGTTTTTATGTACATAGTTCATCTTTTGACATTTCATTCAAATTGTTATTTCTTCATAGGGTAGTATTGGGAGATGTAACTCCCCCAAGCCAGGAGGATTTGACTTTGTTGGCAAGGCAAAGTGGACAGCATGGAATGATCTTGGTGATCTTTCAAAGGTTGATTCTGTCCCAAGATCTAGAACCTCTTCCTATGGCGACAGATCCTTTGCGTGTGCATCCCCTATGCTTTGGAACAAACTTCCTGATTTTATAAGATATTCCAAAACCTTAGATTCCTTTAAAACCAGACTCAAGACTTACCTTTTTAAAATCGCCTACAATTTGTAGTTGCTTTTTATCTTATATTTGTACTTCAAATCTTATTTAAAAGCATTGAGACTCGTGTATGATGTGTTTTAAGAACTGTAATTATTATTATTGTACGCTTTTTTTTTGTCTAATATTTATGAGGCCATTCCTGGAAGGGATTGGTTGGAAACTGCTATATGTTGTTGTAAGACCATTTTTCCAGACCTGTTTCTCCTTATTTTATGCTTGCACTCCAAAGATTGTTTTATTTAATAATGCCATAAAAAGGTTGCACAATGAGATGAAACCTAAATGAAATAGAGTACAAAAGAAATCAATAAATGAATAAATGAGGTACTAGTTTCTAAAGAAACTGTTTCCTGCATCTGCTGGTGCTATAACAAGATAATTTGGTGTTAATCAAATAAGTTGATAATGTAAACCCACTGTATTTGATCTGACATAGGGGCAACACTTTAAATATTAGCCCTAGAATTTTCTATAATAGTTGATAAATGAATAAACAAGGTATTAGTTTCTCGAAGTGTATGTTTTTTAATCTAGCTCTGTGACTGAGTTATTTGTTTTATTTTAAACTCATGGACTTTCTTTTTAGGCTGAAGCACAACAGAAGTTTATAGACTATGTTAATGACCTTTATATAGTATATAGACCTATGTTAATGACTTTTAAGATCTGCTTTTTAGTGCTTTTTCATGACCTTTTTGATGATGTACCAAATGTTGAGCATCTCACCCAAAACACTATACTGTTCTGGGGTTCCAATGTAGTTATTGCAAATTTATTTGACTTTTGCTTTTTTGGAATGTGACAGGAGTGTTAATTATTAAGTTTTTCAGTTTTTTAAATTTGTAGTTTGGTTTTCAAGCAACCCTTTCTTTTTTCTGTTTAATATACATAATAGTTTATTTCTGTATTGATTTCTTTGTTTATGTGGAACTCTTGTTGACTGAGTGGAATAGAGTTTTCAAATCATTTCAATGTCTCAAAAAGCTCAATATCCAATTCTATCATTATAGGGTTCTTATTTTTTTTTTGTGCCACAACAATGGTCAGTAGTTTGAAAAATTTTATTTAAATCATCCTGATCAAAATTTATGAAAGTTTTACCCTGAAAGAGGATGTAATTTGACATGGCTCATCCTGAAATTGTTTTTTACCTAAGTATGAAGTCTAGTAAATGGTGCAGTCGGCTCCTTAGAGAGTTCTCTTTGACCCAGTCTGACTCAGTAAAGCTTCATATATTGAAATGGAAAATATTTGATGTTAAAGTTGTGTTGGGGAATCAGATCTTTATGTCCTCTTTTTTCAGACACATGAGTAAACTATCTTGTTTGAATGTTTCAGCTCAATTTCACATGACTGATGAAGGTTCAAGGTCTCCAAATCCTCAGAATAATCCTGCTGTTATTGTGGGAAGTAAATACAAAGATCTGGTGGTGACATTAGAGAATGGAGTGCTGATCCTATAGATGAATGGGCTGGCAAAATATAACACCTTAACCTGGGAGGTATGTCTTAACTAATTTATTAATTTTTTAATCATAATTTATAAGCAGAAACATAAGCAGACTAGCCCAGTTCAACTTCAAGCTGGCTTGAATGGAAGCCTGCAAAAACAATATAAATATAACAAAATATATTTAGAAACATAAAATACAAAAATGACCCTACAACACAAATTACAACACAAACATACAAAATAAAATATGTTACATTTGAAAAGTATAATAGAAGTTACATTTCTACGCTTTATGTACGAGGTAGACTATTTTTATTGTTGTAGTGCTGTGCTAGTCTGTGGTGTAGGATGAACATGATTATAATTATTTGTTTTCATCTTTGAAAGATGTATCAAGAATTAATGATGGCTTTGGAAGAAGCTGGAAAACATGATGCTTGTGTGGTTGCTGTGTTGACTGGATCTGGAAATTATTACTGCAGTGGAAATGATCTGAGAAACTTCACCAGAATTCCACCTGAGGGTCCTCAAGAGATGGCAAATGATGTGCAGGAAATAATCAAGTATATGAGCAATTCAGTGTCTGTTCTTGTATCACATATTTCCCATCTGTTTATTGATTCGTGTGGGCTACTAGTGTTCGCCAGAAGCACAGGGATTGCCATTCCCCGAGACAAAGACAAAGCAATCAAACACCTGTCTTGATCTGAATTTGATGTTTATCTTCACCAGCAATGATTTTTTCTGGCTGGTTTCCAAATCTATGGAGAACACAGGGTTACATGGATACCCAATAGTTAGCATGTTGGACTCTAAACTGAGCACAGTATGATTATGAAGATGATAACCAATTTACTACTTGCAAGTTTCAATCTGTTTTACCAACCACAGGAAACTTTAAATAGTGCACAAAAGAAATCAACCCACCTTCAGTTATCAAATTTCATTTCAGTGAAATAGATCAAAGCAAACATAATCCTTATGCTAGAACTGTATAATTTATCAGCTGATGTCCACTGATGAAAAGTCCATTGAATTCCTAAAGAGTCTTGGCAATTAATTGATGGATGTCCAGAAAACTGCTGCTGTAAAACTTTTCAGTTACAGGGTTCTCATTAAGTGCTGGCTGCCGGCTAAAAAACCGGCTACCATAAATTTAGAGCTGTGTACTTTTCGGTGACAATCTTGCCTCCTTATTTTGTATCTACACGTAGATTTCAAAGTTAAAAATTGCGTGAATCGAACGAGTAATACTTGAAAGCCGTTTTCAGCAGCAAAACACAATGCCAATGCACACCTTCTACCTTCTGCGAAATTCTGCTGACTGGTGTTTGTTGTCAACAAGTGCGGTGTGGTGTTCGGTGTGTTAGAAGAAAGCATTAAATGGCGTTCGGCGTGTTAGAAGAAGGCCTGAAATGTTAGTATGTAATTAATTATAGAGTACCCATGAGTAAAAGAAAACCCACTTCAAGCCAGCCTGGAATTGATCGATATTTCTGAAAATCACGAAGAACAGAAAGCCAGGTAGATGAAGGTGAGAAAACTACTGCCCTTTTTGGGGTGTAGTCTGGTCCCATTATTAGGATTCCAAGAAAAGAAAGATGTTCAGTAAAATTTATGGTTGTCTCTAATAAAAAAATTATTTCTTAAAGCCACATTTGTTTGCCAAAAGGCTCAAAATGGCAAATCTAACCTTCTATATTTTGAACTTTTTTGGAGGGGGGGAGGGGAGGGGGCATGCTGCCAGACCCCCTTAGAGGCTCATGCCTGTGGTACTCGCTTCTCCTGCCGCCTACTTTTATGTTTCAGCCGTCTACATCAAAACTTATTGAGAACCCTGAGTTAAGGACCAGTTGATGTTAAAAATGGATAGAAGGTACTAGGATCCAAACTCATCACTGATAGCCTCAAAACATCAAGTCAGGAAGCTGGAGTGCCTGAAAGTGAACAAAAAATTTATGCTGGGGGAGACTAAAGTTCATTACTTTGTCATCCACTGGTTGCTTTATCAAAATAGACGCCTTAACCATCCATATAGGAATTGTTTTCTCTACAACAACTTTGATTAAAATAACTGTGAAATTAGACCTTCATTGACTTCTGTCCAAGTAATTCATATTTACTTTAGTCTCTGACCCTCCTTGTACATGCTAATCAAGTGGTTCTTTTTATATTCCACTGTGGCAGGAACTTTGTGCAACACTTCATAGACTTTCCCAAGCCTCTGATTGCTGCAGTCAATGGACCTGCTGTGGGGATATCAGTAACAGTCATGGGCCTTTTTGACTTGATCTATGCATCAAGTAAAGCTACATTTCACACACCTTGGGAAAAAGCCTTGAAGGACGCTCCTCATTTATGTTCCTTAGGATAATGGGTCCTGCAAAGGTACCAATCCAGCTGCTTCTTATAAATTTCCATTGAAACTTTTGTGTGATACCCGTGCACATGCAAGCATTTTTCAATGTCTTGTCACGATTTGTAAAATTACACCATCCACGAATTGTTCTTCTTTTTTAGTCCAATGAAATGATGCTTGCTGGACGCAAACTGACAGCAGTTGAAGTAAGAGACTGTGGATTGGTTACAGATGTTTTCCCCCTTGACAAGTTTACAGAGGAAGTTCAGAACAGAGTACAAGCAATGGCCAAGCTGCCCCCCCAGGTAGAAAATTGTATTGTAGCATTTCACAACAGGGGACTCTCTACCATGGAGTCTTTAGCATTTGCAGACATGCTATTCAAGGGAGGGTAGATTGTGGGTAAGGGGGTTATTTGTCATCTGTTACGGATAATATCAACCATGTGTCATGCCAATAAATTAGAGAAGCCTGACCATGAAAACTGCAGTGTTCTCATGTGTAGTCCCCTCAGCCTGACAAGAAATAAATGGCATTCTGCTTTACTGAAGTTTTGTTGTCACATATAATCATTATGAATAAAGGAGAGGAGTTTCCCACATCGTACTTTTAATATCAATACATAATATGATCATTTATATTGAACTGTAGATGGTAGGGGCCTTGAGTTATGCATTATTTGTAGATGACCAATCAATGTTTTTATACTGTTAATCAAAAAGTGATCCGCTGTCTTTTTTTTTTTTTTTACTCTATAGTCTTTGCTGTTGTCCAAGCAGTTGATACGTGATTCATTCCGCGATTTGTTACATGAAGCCAACGAAAAGGAGTGTGCATTACTTGAAGAACGCTGGCTTTCAGAAGAGTGTAATTGCAGGCTCTTATGGCCTTCATGCAGAGGAAATCCAAATTGTAGCCCAGCTTTAATTTTCCTTGCCGCATTTAAATTAAGGCTTTAACTCAACCACGATAAACTGCACGGCTTAAAGTTTCAGTCGATTCACGGCGGTTTTTGTTTCAGGGGAGGTAGGGGAGTCACCTGAGCGAAACGGCTACGAGGGAGAAATGTGAAGCAAATTAAGCGTGATGAAAGTCTGAGACATTTATTACATTAGCTGATGTCAACGATTTATCAAATGCTTAATTCGCTCTTCGCAAATTATTCAATCGCTAATCAGTTCAGTCACTGAAAAGTAATCAAATACAATTATGAAAAACTGAAAACTGTCGGCCTTCTTACCATGTCTTTATTATGGCCATTGCCACGGACACAGGGCTAGCTCGCCTGTTTGGTTAGGTGTTAATGTTCTACGGTCAGCCAGACTGGGAACGGCGTTCTCTAATCAGCGTAAAGCGGCCTGTACAACACCTTCTATCGGCACATTAGGGAAATGGATTCTACGAGAGAAACCATGATTTCTTTGTCCCGTATTTTGTGGTGGTTACTAATGGACACTGAATGAGTAGAGTTAGTGTAATCCGAATTACCCGTCAGTCAAGACAGGAAGTCAGCTAAATAAGCAGATCGTAAACGAAGGTGATTTTAAAAGATAAAGTGGGTCTTCGTGGTGCCTCAGTTTATTGTACATTAGGTAATTCGTGGCTCTTAGAAAGCTGTTTGTGTTTAAGTCTGATCTTATTACAAATAGTTTCCGATAGGTGACAACTTCGTTTTTCGTTGAGCACCTGCATGGGTTGGTAAGTTTTCGGCGCAGAAATGTAACTAGAGAGCTTAAGCATCAGACGTTTTTGATGTCACGGACGTCAGAATACCGGGGGAGACTGGATCGACAACGGCGTTTTAGGCGCGAAATTTTTTACTTAAGCTGGACACCTGCGTCACCACGAACGTGACAGCTGATCACAGTTGTCACGTTTTTGGTCATTGTTTACAAAGGAAATGTGGCCGTAATTTGCAACATGCCGTATTTAAAGGATGTGAGAAAATCACTTTTAATCGCTCATGACCAAGGACTGGTGTCAGATGAGGAACTGTTGCTATTACTGAAAGAGAATTCGTCAAAAAACCCTGAGTTTTCGTACGAAAAATACGCGAAGTTTAGTATCGAGAGTATCGAGGAACCTGAGTGCAAGTCCGAGTTTAGAGTTGAAAAAAAGGACCTTCCACTGCTGGCTGATGCGCTTCGACTACCGGACACCTTCCACTGTAATCAGAGAACCACTGCCGACGAGTTAGAGGGGCTATGTATTTTGCTCAGGCGAATGTCGTTTCCTTGCCGATATAGCGACATGCTCGCACGATTCGGCCGACCGGTTCCTGAACTTAGCATGATATCAAATACGGCGATGAATTATATTTACGATATACATGGTCACAAACTGTGTCAGTGGAATCATGATCTACTGAATCCACGTGACTTCAACACCTACACGGATGCTATATCGAATAAAGGGGCTGCACTACAAAACGTAACGATCTTGCACTGATCCTTTTGTCATTGAATCCTTGAATAACGGATCTTGTAATCCACTTAGCGCCTCTGCGATCGACAGCCATATTTGCGCTCGGTTGCTCGTTTTCTTCTTAGCTTTAAACGGATTCTGCACTCTGACTTCTTTCATTAGTGCTACGTCGTGCTGTTCAGACCATTCCATAGGCCCACTACATAAAAGAAAAAAGATAGAAGCGAGTGTTACTGTAGGTCGTAGCTGTATAAAATAGTCGATCACATTTCAGCAATAAAAATAAAAAGCTTAATGGCGGGGAAATTAATGCACTTTCTTGAACGTGAAATACGGCAACGACATAAACCTCTCGACAAAAAGAAAACAACTAATAACAAAAACAAACACATGGCAAGATAACTTGCTATTATATAAGTATTTTTCCTGTTCTGGAAAAAAACCTCTGCTCGTAGGATAACTAAAAGAATGGCGACAAACAAAAAAGAATTCACGATCAAACAAAACCAAGTAACAGAACCTGCGGAAACTTGTGCCAAACACGAAGTTAGGCACATTTTGTCCCATTTTTAAAAGTTATTGTTTAAGTGCAGATAAAAAACTACTTTCTTATGAAACCTACAATGTACTTACGGGTTTGATTTGACGATTGAAAATGAAGACATGATGTCAGTCTTGTACTGAGACAGTCCTGAAACAAAGCAAAACAACACGCACGGCAAACATCCCACTTTCACGTCTGCAACCTCACGTCAAAAACGTCTGCACATGCGTACTGATTGCGAAGCTCATATTTAAACTTCCGGTTGACGTCCGTGAATCAAAAACGTCCGATGCTTAAGCTCTCTACTAGCCTATCATGATCCTCCCAACGGACAAAGGACTGGACACTGACATCTACCCCAAACGTGATAGGATGAGAACATTGAGCGCAACAGGGCTTTATTTTTCGACATGGTCGTGAATGGGTTTCCACTTAGTTTTTCTTCACCAAGCCGCTTTAGCTAGGAAAACTCACATCACCCTGGAAAGTAATAAGATGCAAAACCCTAACCAATCGTTACTTGAATCAGCCAAGGGTAACAATTTCCTTTTCTAAACAATTACCACCCATATAAAATGTCCACACCCAGAAGCTCAGAGTTAAGCAGTTTCCAAGCCTTGGAGATAAGCTACACTGCTACACTGAGTTTCTCAATAGGGCTTCCGCAGCGACTTTAATACGAAAGAAGTAGAGGAGAATATAGAAGGGGGAGAAATGAGCACGGAGGAGAGGGTAGGAAGAAACGAGGTCGCGTCTGTTTCCACATGACGTAGATATCTGCATCTGTCTCCATCTCTGACAACTGTTTCTCATTTAACCTTATAAGAATAGCATAGAGAAAGAATCCATTGTCTTGTTGACAGTTGAAAGTTTCCAAAAAGCCAATCAAATGAAAGCACTATCATGGTATAATAAATGAGACCAAGGTCGTCGCAGGTAATAATTAAAGTTCGAGAACCGATCAGCATCCTAACGAAAAGAATATAAATACAAGCAGTACCAATGGACAAGATCTTGGATTATCTGGAGCCAAAAACTTTCGGCAAACTTCATTACATTGCAGTGGTTTTTTGGATCTTGTTCAGTATCGTGTTCCTGGCTGTATTCGCTGACATCGAAAACAGCGAATCCAGGTTTGACTTTCGCTGTGGCGGAGCGATAAATGACATCGACCTCGTCAGGGGGAAATGTTACGAGAAATACACGGAGCAGTACAACAAATTGGCTTTTCCTATCTATGGCTTTTTAAGCATCAATGTCTTCCTTATTGCATTTGTATGTGTTATTTACTCACAAATAGTGAGGCCCAAAGTCGAGGAAGTGTCGCGAAGCATCAGGAACGATGATCTAGAGAGACAGTCGCTCGACCAAGAGGTCCAAGAGACTGCGTCATCAGCTGGATACAAGCTTTTAATGGCTTACATCTCTCAACTACTTATAAGACTTGTTCTGGGAGTTATTTTCATCATCCTACAAACTCAGGTTCTTTATCCTTTAAAGTTTTCCTCCAAGTTTAACTGTTATTTGACCGATGGAACCACTCAGCCGAAGAATTCATCTGACACCGCCCAAAACTCAACTTTACACGAATGTCACAATCAACGAGCAGCAAAGAAAACCTTCTGGATGTACGCTGTTCTTGCAGTGAATGGAATTCATGTCGCTGGCATTCTGATTGAAACCGTCTACATTTTTTCACGCGCTAGCAAAGAAAGGAGTTTCATGCAGGACTCAAAGTTTCTTAAGACCCATCTAAATTTCTCCCATGACAAGTCGCGTCAAGAACCACACATGCAAGAAGGAAGAAAAGAACAGGTTTCACTGCGGCCAAGACTGCACAACAACCCTCCGATCAGATTCGAGGTACAGCGTGAACACCGTCGAACCCAAGTCAAGTTGCAACGAGAACCACTAACACAAAATGATGTTGTTCCACCACAGCCACGAGACCAAACTGGGTCACAACAAGAAGTTCTAGTGCAAAGGGGACCTGAACGGTTCCAAGACTCAAAGCTTAAAATATTTATTACGGAAACTAAGAAAATAATCAGAGAAGACACCCAAAAGCTATTTGAACTCCGATCACCTTTCGCAGGACATCCAGGAGCAGCAATCACACATTTGACTCTGGATCAGATTTACACAAATCTTGTGGTCGTTTCGAAATTGGTAACGTATAACTTTACGGCAAACAGACAGGAGCAACTCAGAGTTTATCCCATTTCGCGCGATCATAAATCAGGACCGATAAGCCCGGAAGACCTCCTAAATGTTGAAAATAAGAAAGTTTTAATCGTCGGTCGAGCCGGAATTGGCAAGACATTCTGTTGTACTAAATTTCTCAGAGACTGGGCATTTGATCAAGGGATTTTTGAAGCCAAAATCCATTTTGATGCTGCTTTTTTCGTCAAATTCAGGCGTTTCAACTCGGCAAATGACCTTACTCTGAGGGAACTACTCGCTCGGTCAGAATATTCCCCCTCAGATCACCTGGACGAGGAGGTCTGGCAACACATCCAGCGTCACTCGGAAGAAGTGCTCATACTTTTCGATGGATTTGATGAATTCAAACAAAACATAAACAATGTCGAGACTCCTTATCGTCCCCAAAGGATTGAGCAGAAAGTGCCGCTACAGATCCTTTACCAGTGGCTTGTGACCGGGAAACTTCTCAAAGAAGCTTCAATTTTGACAACTACGCGACCCACGGCTCTGTCAAGCATCGCCTACCTGAATGATCATTTCGACACGACCTATGAGATTATAGGATTCTCGCGAGAACAAATCGAGGAATATGTTTACAAATTCGCTGGAGATGACAAGCAAACAGGCGAAACACTATGGGGACACATCAGCAGCAACATGAACTTACTTTCGTTGTGCTATATCCCCGTGAACAGCTTCATCATGTGCTCAAGTCTCACAACTGTTGCAGTTCGAAAGTTTCGCTGGTGTTCCCCTCCCTTCCAAATTAACAACCATTTACAAAATTGCAGTGAAAGTGTTTTATTTTAAACACACGGAAGAATTCCGCGAAAATGCTGTCACCCGCAAACAAATTGAATCAGATCACTTGCCCCCTGAAGTGGAGGCGAAATTCAAGAGACTAGGGAGTGTGGCGTTTGAAGGAATCAAAGAAGGAAAGCTGATCCTTGGAGGAAACGAAGTACGCGGGATGGAAGACAGCGCTCTCTTTCACCGGTTACCCGACCGTCAAACTGGCCAGTTCAAATACGAAGAACAATTCTGTTTCATCCATTTAACAATGCAAGAGTTTTTCGCTGCGAGGCACATGGCAAATACAATGTCGAAAAGAAAATTGAAGAAATTTGTTTCCACAAACATTAAGGACGGCAAATGGCAGCTGGTGTTTCAGTTTCTAGCAGGATTAATGAACGATAAAGACCAGCTGCCAAACAAAATATTCCTTGACCTAATTCCCGTTAAAACCACAAAGGAAAAAAGCGAATTCTACAACGAAGACTGGCCAGAAAATGAAGAGAAAAGGAAAGTGACCATCTGGCCAACTGAAGACAAACGAGAAATCACAGTGACATTGTTAAAATGTATAAACGAAACTGTTAACGAAAGCGAAAGTAGTAATATGGAGTCAGCAGTGAAGAGAAAACTACAACAAATTAACTGTAATTTTGTAAAGTTTAATTCTTGTCACCTCACAGCAGTTGATTGTGCTTCAATAGTTAATGTAATTAAGAATGTTCCCAAAATTTCACTTTTAGATTTAAGGGTCAATAGCTTAGATTCATTAGGATGTTTCGAGATTTGTAAATTGTTAAAATGTTGTAATTCTCAACTGAGCTGGTTAGACCTCGCAGGAAATCGATTGAAAGATGAAGCCGCAAAGTATTTAGCTGACGCCATCACAAGCAACAACTGTCAGCTACGCTCGTTAAACCTCGAGATTAATTACATCACAGACACAGGAGCACAGCACTTGGCTGACGCCATTACAAACAACAACTGTCAGCTACGCAAGTTAGACCTCACAAGCAATAACATCACAGACACAGGAGCACAGCACTTGGCTGACGCCATTACAAACAACAACTGTCAGCTACGCACGTTAAACCTCACAGACAATAACATCACAGACACAGGAGCACAGCACTTGGCTGACGCCATTACAAACAACAACTGTCGGCTACACACGTTAATCCTCTCACTCAGTAACATCACAGACACAGGAGCACAGCACTTGGCTGACGCCATTACAAACAACGACTGTCAGCTTCACACGTTACACCTCAGAAGCAATAACATCACAGACACAGGAGCACGGCACTTGGCTGACGCCATTACAAACAACAACTGTCAGCTACACACGTTAAACCTCTCACGCAATAGAAACATCACAGCAGCAGGTAAACAACATGCATTAAATTTAGTGAGCAATAGTCAGTCCAAATGTAAGCTAGAATTCTAAGCCTCACCAATTCCAATTGTAAATTGTAAAAAAATTATCTCAGCCACTTACTATTCAAATAACTATGAGGTAACCAGCTCAGTGACAAATTGCAGCTTATCAACTCAAAACAAAAATGAAAGCAAACTGTGAAAATTGTAGTGCTGACAGCAGCGAAATTATTTGAACCGGATCGAAATGAAGAAAAATGAACCAATGAACATGTTCCTTGAAAGAAAAGAATGTCAATCTTTTTTTCTTTTATAAATGAACAACTAACATTGAAGTAAAAACACAAAGCTTACTGCAGAGAGAACAAACAAACCTTGGACCTCTCAGGAAACTTGGTTATTTGATGATTGGTTAGTTTCGATCCTAAATCCAATGCATGCTCGGGTATGTTTTGATCGCCTGTGTTTGTTACAAGGAATAGTTTTGCTTTTTAAGCTTTTCAAGTTCTTTTAGAGATTTTAAGCGGATCAGATGAGTAAATAAAAGTACAGATTACATGGTAGGATACCAAGATTTTCTTTCTATTGCTATTTTTTTTTCAATTGAAGCGAGCCGGTTCAAGTAGTTTCACTTGTTTAGCAAAAAGTAGGAAAAAATAACCAAATTGTGAATCAAAGTGTCCTGCCTTTAAAGACTAAAGGCTTTTTTCGGAGATTAGTGGTATAAGATTGATATAAGTTTAATTGAAACAGTTCTTTAGAGGTTTCTACTTTTGTTGTAAATATTAATGTCATTTTTGTACACATCTATCGCGTGTGACATGTCTGATATGATGAAAGGACGATTAGTTTTACTGCAAAATTAGAAGATGAAGAATCACACTTCATTAGGGCTTAATTTTAAGCTACCACTACTTGTAAATAGAACCAGACCATTGTAGAATAAATATTGTAGACCGATTTAAACTTTGTGTTGTCATATATTTAGCCCCGATGTTTAGACACAACCTGGAAGCCATGGGAGATGGGTCTGGCCTTTTCAAAATCAGTTAAAATTTATGAAGCCCCCCCTCAAGAAACCGTTACTCTATCTTAAATCGAAAATCCCTTGAGTAGGTTCCTGGCCAGTTAAGGAAACTTATCCATTTTTTAAAGCAAGGTTTACGAGACCAATGGAGCTTGGCACACAGATTAAATAACTGAAAGGAAATCAGAGAAAAGAGATGAGTCCCCTTGCCAGAAAAAAGTGGAGGCAGGGAGGCCTCACAGAGATTTCCACTTGTTGCAGCTTTGGAAAAACATAATCCTTAAAACTTCCCATTTTTTCAACACCTCTATTCCCAGTTTCCATAATTTTTGCCAGACTTTAAAATTTAAATATAACTTTCCAAACTTTTAAAAGAATACTTAACTCTATACAATTTGACTGGAAAAGCAAGTGATTAAAATTTCTGTGTTCAAACAGCTTTATTCTTATAATCTTTCAATCTGATCCAAAGGTATTTTGGAGGGTAGAACCAGGTGTGTTCTTTGAAACTGCATGGATATCATACATTAATTTAGCTTCATTTTCTCCTTTTGCTCCAACAAGTGATCAGTTAGTAATTTCTCCTTGCTATACATTATTCTGAAAATCAGAAAGGTGAAAAGAAGGAAGTAGATCAGCTGTGGTACATTTGTTTTCAACTAATTTTTAGGGACTTCCTGGTCAAGGAAAGCATCATCGTGTAAGTCAGTCATACAGAAAGCAAAACACTTGTTTATGAAAAAAAGGGCAACATGAACCTAAAAGCTGTGGTAAGGTTAGAGTGGTTAAATCTATATTGGATGTCACTAATGAGTAAATTTTGACCTCGTTTCAGTATCATGCCTTCCTGTATGGTTTTCACTCTTCTAGAACTGTGTTTTATGTTTACTGGCCAAAAAAGGATACATTACAAACTCTATTTATCCATTTACAGCTGTAGATATCTTTTTACAAAACAGTCAAGATAATATTGTAAAGGCAGAAGAGAAGAGGCATGGAGATTTTTTGAATTTGTTTCTTAGCACCAATAAGATGTTTCTTCAGAACACATTGCTTAAATTTTAAAAGCTATCAATGCATCAATAGGTGTAAAAATGAAATAAATAAGTTTACATTTACATACATTTACAAGTTACATTTACATACATTTACAGTTAGAGGCCATGGTACTTTTATTTGTGTTAAGAGGTATAAATGAAGACATTTCTTTTCTAATACATACATACATACATACATACATACATACATACATAGATGTTAACTGACCACTCCCCATGGGGGCTTTTCAGGGCCAATTCCTACCCAGCAACCACCCCAGGGGAGGACATCCATCACACAGTAATCTCGTGCGTGGGAAATTAACGTCTCTTACCCCTAACCCTGCAGGAGAGAGGACCTCCATTTATTTATCCCTATCCGAGAAGACTAGAGTATCTAACCATTTCTTGATATAGAAAGGTAGCATATTTTTCTCACTTGTTTTAAGACCTTGAGTGTTGGTCCAGCGAAGGCTCGAACCCTCAACCTCCCGCACAACAGTCTAGCGCTCTATCCATTGAGCTAACTGGGAGGCGGTTCAATCTCTTTCACAAGAATGCCTGCATCTTCTAAGTACTACATATACAACAAGAATTCTTCATTTACCTCTGTCATTAAAACTTCATTTACCAGAATATTGATTTTCTTAATTAATCACCTTCATTATCAACCATCAAAAAATAAATTTTGTTTCTTGAATCTGATATTTTTTTAAACCCACTGAGTGTTGCAAGCCAGTTTTTTTTTTTTTTAACAAAACTGTAGGATCATCCAAAGAAAAAATAAGTTCCTTCTATTTTCATAAAGATTTCCTTTAAATGCTACGGCTGTAAGTATCCAAAACATTTTCAACTAAATAGAAACAATTTTGTTGGGGGCAAATAAGCAGAGTGTTAACAGAGGAGGTAAGCAGTTTCTTGGTTGATTTTCTTCTTAGCTGCAAGCTCATCGATTTTGAATCAAATCTGTTTTATGACTGACACTGATCATTTGTCAAAAATTGTCCATTTCACAAACAGAGAAGCCTCTATCCTGAGCAGGACTAATACCTTGTGTTAGGTGGCAACAGTAAGGTAACAAGCCATCACCATCCAGTGTATACCACTCTGTATTAAACCTTGAGACCCTAACAGTGATCATGTTGAACCATTCATTAAAATCATCAGAATAAAGGAAATGACTGCCAACCCTAAATAACTTTGATTTCAAAACAAGTTCTCATTGTCTTTGTCTTGAGGAAATGCATAGAAAAGAGAATGGAAAATAAGGATATCAATGTTACGCTGC
The DNA here is from genome assembly GCF_964205215.1 of Stylophora pistillata. Lineage (NCBI taxonomy): Eukaryota > Metazoa > Cnidaria > Anthozoa > Scleractinia > Pocilloporidae > Stylophora > Stylophora pistillata. Next base: position 3,791,828 of record NC_142521.1, on the reverse strand, counting down.
AAAGGGTTAACTCTTCTCTGAATGCACATGAACATCTGTTATTCTATCAATAGACTCAAGCTGTTGTGAGACGAACTTCAGTGTATCCACTCCAACAAGCAGTTGCCTAAAAGCAAACAAATGAGCAGTCAAATGATTCACTGAAAATAAAAATTACACACTGTTCTGCACTACAAGTGTGGAGATCGAGATAGACTGTTCTTTCTCTGAAAAGAAATGCTAGCACTGTATGTATGGTTTTAAATATGCTAACAAAGTTCAATATTACAGTTGTTTTGACCAAACATGAAAAGGAACAATTTGGTAAAACTTCATGTCTGTATGAATTTTTAAACAACAATAATCCCAACAATAATAAACACAAGGACACCTTTACTATTTAAAATATAAAGCTTCATGAATAGAGAATGTTTAAACCAAAGTATTTTACCTCCTGCAACCAAAATTACAAAGCTGAATACAACTAGATGAATAAAAATAGACATCATTTGATAAAGAAAATGATGAACAATGACTCACACATGTAATTAATTGATACTGAGAAAGTTGCTGGAGAATAAATTTATGACAAGTTAGGATTCATTACCAAGACCTGTTCAAAAACAAAGGGCCCTAACAACAAGATTGAAAACAAATAATATTTTGTCACAATTGGACAAGCTTGATTATACAAAATAAGCACACACCTTACACCAAGATTGAAAACAAGGGATCTTTTGTCACAAGTAGACAAGCTTGATTATACAAATAAGCACACATCTTACTGCTTGCTTGGCATTTTTCACTGCTATTTTCATTTGATGAGCAGCAGCTTTTGATTTATCTTTGACAGCTGTAATTGTATAATGATTGGCATCTAACAGCTGGTTATATGTTGCTATAGGAATTGACTCTGTCTGACAAAGAAAAGCAGAATAGTTATTGTAAACCATATGTAAAGGTAAATCAAACATAGTCTAACCCTTGTAGATTTTGCTATGTATCTGGGCTGACCATGCAGACATTGGCTCTTTTAAGTGCATTCTTACATTTTATAATTTTGTATTCAAGGTGAATTGCAGTTTTGGGTAATTACCATGGATATTGGCTAACAGAAGGTTGAAAATGTTAAAATTGATAAAGAAAAGTTTTCAAGATTCCAAATCAATAATTTATACTGCTTATCCCATAATTTTAAGCACAATTTGGAATAACCAAGCACAAGTGAACATTTCAAAGAGTGAAAAAAAATTTGAGCCCATGCAAAAGACATGTAATCTGTAGTCTTTCAAAAAAATTATCAGTGCTCCTGTGATAATTTAGTTTTAAAACTGCATTTCCTCAAAAATATGCTCAGCATTTTTTTAAAATTTTGGCTGAAAGGTGAGGCACTTATCAGAGGAAGGTGCTTAATTGAAAGGAGAGCTTATTGTTCTCCTGTACTGATTCAGCTGTAGTTGAAGCTTAAATATCTAGAAATAAATGGCAATAGAAACAGCTTTTCCTTGTATCCCTAAAAAAGTGAAAAGAGGAGGGGGGATTATTTTAAAGGGGGGGTGCTTGATTGAAATTATGGCATAAGGGGGGGTGTGGACAAAACCTGGGCTAGGCCATGGCCTTCTATGTGGCCTACCCTATGGCCTACCGGTGGTGAGATGTTTAAGAACATAAAAATAAAATCAGTAAGAGTCGAACGAATATGCTGGTGTACAATTATCTGTCTCTGAAAAGGGTATACTAAGAGGTCGCTAACACGATTTTCAACATTTGAGGGAACAAAACTCTGCAAATATCACAGCACTCAACCATAACGGTAGGTTAAGGGGGAGTGGAGAGGAATGGCCAATATTGAGTGGTCGCAGAGGATAGACAAAATGGCGGCTTTATGATCCGGGCTGTCAGTTGGTAACGTATAGTGGAGTGCTGGTGTAAAAATGTAATGAATGGCGTTATATTGGAGAGCATACATATCCAGGTAAGAAAATGCAAACATTACGCACTAGGCCAATTTTTTAAGTGCCCTCAAGTGCTGTAGAGTATTGAATTTGCAACGAGCACCCCGCGACATGCACACATTGCCGTCGTAAACATTTTGCAAAGTTAATACTTGCTTTTCCAAAGAAAGGGCCAGTGTTGCACTAATTTGAAAGGAAAGCTGATGTGATGATGTTTGCCCAAAAGTTCTGTTTCTCGATTTCCTTATTCTATCAGAAGGTTAAGAAATTCTGATCAGAATGTGGCTGCCAAAACAGCAGAAGAAAGTCATTGGTAAGACAGTACTTAGCAAAACATTGAAAGGTTTCCAGCAATGCTATCCTTTTAAAAATCTGACCACCGGTAGGCTATAGGGTAGGCCATGGCCTAGGTCAGGTTTTGTCCACACCCTGTAAGGGGTGGGCATTTATTCAGAGGAGGGAGCTTATTAGTGCATGGGCATCATTGAAGGAAATGCCGCATGAAAAAATACCATGAAAAACAGGGGTTTCAATAGTAGCCAGGTAGCGGGTAGATCTACCCGCTTGTAGCAGGCCAATTACCCGCTTGGAGCCTGTAGTTCTTGTGACCGAGGCAGGTTCTGATGTTGTTATTTGAACAATGAGACAGACTTATAGCCACAATAAAATTTATTTATACAGGAAAGTACAAAAGAAATAATACAATAGCAAGGCACTGGCAAGACAATTTGAAAGCATTGCATGACAAAACAGTAATCATTGTGTGACACTTAAAAAGACTTACTCCTATTAATCAAACATAGAACTGTTGAATGGTGGGCTATACTTAGAATTATACATGAAATGACTGAAAACAAGTCAATACTGATAAAACAATAGCTCAAAACAACATAACATTAGATAAGACCAATTTCAATCACAATTTCATATTGTCCTTCGACTTAAAACTAGGAAGACCGGCAAAATCTCATTCAGTGACAGGACAACATCTGTCATTACTGATGAACTAAACAATGAAGACTGTAGTGAAATATCTGATTTCACCAATGAACTTTAAGTCAAGTATACAGATAAATGCAATGTTCTGAAAACTAAATGTAATCTTCACACATTTTGAACATGAATCAACTAATATAAGGATTCACGCAGACTAAACAATTGGATTGAGATAAGTAGACATAAACCATATTATTCTTGAGCTCAAACTGTAAGACATACAATATAGGTCAAATGTGACATACCAAATCCTCAGTAACATAGGTCACTAACTTGAGGTTACATGTATTGGAGTTATTTTTTTGTGACCAAGAGGTTCTGAGCTTGTAAGCACTGGTCTTGACACTCTGAACTACTGAGTAAAACTAACTGTACTTCTTTTATAAGGAATTGAACAATAGCAGGAAATTCTCTACAATTTTGGAAATTAGGTGTGATCATTCTAAAGGAAATTTATCATGCAAATCCTGTGTGTATGATAATTTGGTTATCACAGGAAATAGGTGTGATGGTGCGACTTAAAGGAAATTTATGATGCAAATCCTGTGTGTATGATAATTTGGTTATCATAGGAAATAGTTTCTGAAGATGTAATTCTAAAATTATAACAAAAAATATTGCAGTGTCATGCACAATTGTGAGCCTGGTCACATTCTGTTCATACTTAAATGGAAGAACCCAAACCACTCAGGTCAGTGCCTATATTTCTAAAAAAGAAAACACCTCTTGTGGAGTGCCACAGGGTTCTGTTTTGGGTCCTTTATTGTTTCTGATTTATATTAATGATATTTCAAGGCTTAATTCAAACAAACTAGGATTCTACCTATTCACTGATGATTATAAACCTGTTGCTGATAAGAATTTAAAATCACTTGAATCTGTTGTAAATGTGGAGCTACTTTATTAAATGTCTGTGACTGGCTAAGCACTAATAAACTCTCCTTAAATATAAAGAAAACTAATTTTGTTATCTTTCATCCATACCGAAAACGCTTAGATTATGAAGTTAAACTTAATATATATGACAACCAAAGTAATAGACTGATAAGTATAGAATGTAAAGTACTCAGGGGTACCAATGGATAGTAATCTCTGTTGGAAATATCATATCAGCCACACCACACCAAAGATCAGTAGTCATATAGGTATAATATCTAGATTAAGAAATTTCACTCCCTTCGTGACTTTGCTTGATATACATAGATCTCTTATTCTTCCATATATCTGCTATGGCCTTCCTGCCTGGGCACAGGCAGCCAAAATGCACCTAGACAAGATATTCCATCTTCAAAAACGGGTAATCCACTTGATGAATTTCTCTGAGTTTAATGTTCACACTGTTCCACTTTTTATCTCTACCAGTATTCTGCCTTTACCTTTAATCTACTTTAAAAATTGCTCAGTCTATCTTAATGCATGAGGTCTATAACAAAGTTGTGCCATCTAACATTTCTCCTCTTTTTAGACCCATTAGAGATGCTCATCATTATAACACACGATCTTCTACCGCTGGTAACTTCTATATAAACTACTCTCTACTAAATCACTATAAGAATTCTTTTTCCTCTATGGGCACAAAAATTTGGAACTGTATTCCTGATGTTTTGAGACAGCTCCCAAAATATAGTTTCAAGAAAAAAATAACTGAATCTTTACTTCAAATCCTTCTAAACCAGCATTCTTATCCTGATATAGATAGATTAATAACTGAAATGACATGAAACTAGATTTCGTTAAAATAAAGAGTATTTTGAGCTTTTCCTGTTTTTAATTATGTGCTTGTGGCTTCGTAATTAGTATACCTATATTTTTGTATTCACTTTTGTAATTGACATCTGTACCTTTGTAATTGTTATTTCTTTTCTAATTGTCATTAGAATAATGTTATTTTTAATATGTAATTGACACATTCTTCCTACTACCTGCCTCGATTAGCTTCGCTAAATTGGAGGTAGTCTTAATCTAGAAGTTAAATTGTGATTATAAATAAAAGATGTTGTTGGAGCCTTCACAAGAACATCAAGTAACACCAGATAATTTCATCTCAGCTTCAAATTCTTGCCAAAAAGTTTGGAAAAATAGGTTTTATTTTAGAGGAAAACAAAAGGAAATCAAAAAGAAAAGACATTCTGGCATCTTCCAAGCCTTCTGGCCCATGAAAGTTGAAGCAAAGTCTGCAAAACGTGTAATAAACATCGCTTTGCAAGCTACGTCAAAAAAAATGTGCAAGGCATCTCAGCTGAAATCGACAGGAACTGGGACAGTGTGAATACTAATGGTGGCCAAAAGGCAATTGTTGTTTGCATATTTCACACCAGTGTCAAAACAAAAGAGATCAAACGAGACTGAAATATAGCCATGTTTCTCTATAGAATAGATTAAATTTTTTTTTATTCAATGATTAACCCTGAGCTAAAACTACATTAAACTTAAACAATTTTAAAGATACCATTTGTGAAAGTGTTAAGTGTTAAAAGTAGCACCTCAATAGAAATAGTTGACTGTGACTACTTTATTGTCATATAATTCTCTTCAAATTTGTTTCAATTAGTTGACTTGGGAGCAAAAAAATTAAAAACCAGGCAACAAAAAAAGACCAGAAAATGCATCTGTAAGAGTCTAAAACTTCAAAATTTTCTGGGGGAGCATGCCCCCGGACCCCCCTAGGGTCAAAGGCCTTTGGGCCTTCGCCAAATGTACCCGCCTCTTACTCTTAAGTACATGCTTGTGCAAAAACTTATTGAAACCCCTTGAAAAATACCATGAAAAAGTACCATGAAAAAATACCATGAAAAAATACCATGGAAAAATATGATAGCTGTTAATAATTATGTATAAACAATGTGAATTACCAGCAAAAAATGGTTCTTTAAAAACCTTGGAAATATCATTGTGTCTTGTTTAAAACAAATTACACAACAATCAAGTTTTTCAAATATACCTGTAAACAGTTCGTTATCTTTTTTGCACAAATTTACCTTTGCCCAGAATGTTACCTGGTAGCTGCATTTCATTTATATCACTAGCTACTGAAGAGCTACAAAGTCAAGAATCTTTAACCATACCTTTAATATATTCACTTCTTCTTTCAATTTTGCAACTGTGGCTTCAGCTCTGAGAGCTCTTTGCTATAAAATAACAATAAATATCAAGTCAGATATAGAGAGTTTTGAACTCAAACAGGTTCATTAGAACGCTCTTCTTTAATATTGTTAAATGATAAGTGTGATATTCTAACTAAAGTCAATAATTAATAAACCTTTTTTTATACTGCTTTTTTAATGTCTATTGGCAATTGTATTTTTTATATCTTGTGGGTTGATATAAAGACTATATCAACTTTATATAATTATCAATGTAACTTTTAGCCATCTTCAGAATAGTTGGTGACCAAGTTCACAGATTTGCATCAAATGCCATGGAAGCCTAGTTGATAAAAGGCTGTAAAAGACTTGTTTCAATATGTCACCGCTTTACTAAATATTAATAGCCTACAAGAACCTTTCTAAAAACTGTTGATTCTGACACAATCTGAATCACTAAAAGAATGTCAAAAAATAGCATACCAGCTGTGAAGCTCGTGAAGGAACAAAATCGAGATAAAAACCAACAGTATTGTTTAAACTACAAGCCTAAATGCCTCTATTGATAAGTCTCACTCATTCCACCATATTTTCTAAAGCCGCAGTTTCATCTGTCTCTCTTTTCTCAATCTTTGCAAGTTTCTTTTGCAAACTTATGATTCTGGTCGAGATAGCAAAAAACACAAATGTATTATTCCAAATTGTGATTTATTTTTGGGCAAGAAACTTTACCTTCACAACTTGGCTCTTTATATATTATATGGCACAGCACTTGGCTGACGCCATCACAAACAACAACTGTCAGCTACGCAAGTTACAACTCTCAGGCAATAACATCACAGACACAGGAGCACAGCACTTGGCTGACGCCATTACAAACAACAACTCTCAGCTATGCATGTTATTCCTCTGGGGCAATAACATCACAGAGGCAGGTGAAAGACATGAATTCAGTAATGAGCAATAGTCAGTCTAAGTGCGAGCTTTTAATTTAAGTCTCAGCAATTCCAATTGTAAACTGTAAAATAATTATCAGAACCAATTACCATTCAAGCAACTGTAAGGTATCCTGTTCAGTTCAAATTACAACCCAACACGTTATGGTGAATGAATGCAGAGAAACTCAAAGCACAAAAGTTACTTGAACAGGATCGAAATGAAGAAAAATGAACCAATGAACATGTTTATCGAGAGGAAAGGATGTCAATCTTTTTTAATAAATGATCCAATAACATTAAAGTAAAAACACAAGGAGACTTCAGACATCTCAGGAAACTTTGTCATTCTATGATCAGTTAGTTTTGATCCTAAATTCACCGCATGCTTTTTGCATGTTTTGATTGCTTGTGTCTGCTACAAAGAGTGATTTTCTGTTGAGTTTATATACGTGTAAGTCCTTTTGGAGATTATAAGCAGATAAGATGAGTAAATACGGTACTGATTGCGTGGAATAATGCTGAGTTTTTTTCATTGCTCGTTTCTATTTTTTTTTCAATCGAAGTGAACCGGTTCAAGTAGTTTCACATTTTCTGCAAAAAGTCGAAAAAAGAATTGGAAATACATTGTAAATCCAATCGTCGCACTTTAAAGACAATAGGCTCTTTTGTAGGTTAGTGACATGAGATTTATATCAACTGCGCAAATATTTTGTAGCTTTCTGCAGTTTTTGTAAATATGTTAGAGTATATTTGTACATACTTATGGCCTATTACCTGTACAATCTAAAGAACTGGCAATGAGTTCCATTGCAAAATCAGAGGGTGAAACAATTTAGATCTTTGCTTAATAGTTCTTGTTAATAGAACCATACCTGCCAAATTTATCATGATTGTAGAATAAATTTTGTAAATCAATTTATACTTTGTGTAGTGATATATTTAGCCCCAATGGTTAGACAGCTTGGAAGCTATGGGGGAGGGGTGGGGCCTTCTGGATATCAATCAAAATATAAGTGTGTTTCTCTGGGAAATTGATAAATTTTATCAATTTCCCAGAGAAACACACTTATGTCCCTTATGGAACTTCTTGCCTCCTGCACTTACTCTTAAGCAAGGTTGAGGAATTCCTCAAGAGAGTAGTTGGTAGGGGTATACAGCAACCCTCATGTCGCGTTCCCGATGTCGCAGACACGTGGTTGTGCACCGGAGTTCGCCACTAAAGCCAGAGTGTTGAACTGTAGACAAGTAGCAGCATCAAACTCTTTCTTCACTTAAGCTGGCAGTCTTTGTACAGCACAGGCGGTAAAAACTAAAGAACGGATACATGAAGGTTTGATATAAGGAAAACCGAAAGACTACGAAACTAGAAATGATAAAAATGAGGAATATTAGCGTGACTTACATCGGATCTTGACTCCGGGGTAGAGAACTCCTAAACTCCGTTCGGCTCCGAAATGGTTTCGCTACAGTGACTCCTCGCAACTGAACTACTTGCTAATAGATGGCGAATTTAGATCTTACACTTTGACCTAGGGGAAATAGAAATGAACAGTGCTTTGTGTAGCTAGCTTCGAGCGGCATCTGATGCTCGATATATTCTGTACAATTTCGTTCTTTAAGCGTGTGACGCCGTCACAGCCGTCACAACAGAGGGTAGACTGGGCTTGACTCATTCATCAGACTGTTAAGGATACTCAAACGATTGACTGAACTTGACTCATTCATCAGACTGACTTTTAAGGATACTCAAACGATTCATTTACCCTAAGTCGAATTTGATCGAATTTGATTTCTTTGCTACGAATTATTTTGATTTCTTTGTTACGAATTATTTTAGTTACGGATGAAGTTACGTTGGCATGGTATATCGAGCGGATATTCGCTAGTCACGGAATAGAAATCGAACAAATCGCGCTAACAAATTTAATAGTAAGTCATTGAGAGTTTCTTAGTGTCTTTGTGCTAAAAACGGAAGAGTTACATAAGTAAAAAATATTAGAGTTCGTATCCGTAAACGTGACACCTCATAAAACTTTTCTTATTGGTCTCAGATCAAATAATTTTCAACACCCTCTTTTAAAACTGAATAACAAAAATCATTTTTAAATCTCAATCCAATAGAAATATGTCTTAGGAAGTGTAAAATGAATAAATGTGGAATTTATCTTGGAGTATGTTCCTTGGAATTTTGGCCAAAATCAATTAAGTAGCATACCTATTAACCTATTTCAAAGCAAGGGTTATGAGATCAGTGGACCTTATTTTTACTTTAGTTAGCAAACAAATGAAAACAAAATTAAACAAAAGAAATTAAAAGAAATTTTGGTAAAGAGATGAATTCCACAAGTAAAAAGAATAGCAAGAGGAGTCATAGAAACCTTGCAAATAATTGCTCCCTCAATGAAGTACTTGTTGCAGCTTGATAAAAAAGATTGAGACTTCAACCCATATCTTCAATGCTTTCATTCTCAATTTTTCGTGTTAGTTTATAAATTTTTAAAATTTTTCAAGAATGCTAAATCTCCACGAACTGTACCTGAAAAACCAGGTGATTAGGATTTCTGTATCCAAACACCTTTATTCAGTAATCTTCTAATCAAATCCAAATGCGTGTAAACGTGTGTTCTAACACTGGACATAAATAAATAATTTAGCGATGGACATTCTGCTGGGTGGCTCTTCTTGTCCACTTTTTCCAGATCAAATTGGAATTTGGAATGTTGTTTTTTGCGAAGGGAGGAAAACCGGAGGATCCAGAGAAAAACCCTGGCTGCAAGGACGAGAACCAACAAAAAACTCAACCCACATTTAATGGGACATTACAAATTTATCTTCATCACATCATTTTTAACTGCTCCACTCCCACAAGTGATCAACAAGTAATTTCTCCTTGATATACAATATTCTGAAAATCAGAAAGGTGACAAGTAGAAGGAAATATATCAGCTACGGTACACCTTTTTAATACAAAACCAAATTCTCAGTGCTTGAATTTAAAAGAAATGTATAAGATTCAGAGAGTTAACTGAAAACAGTCAATTACTATTGGCCAGCAATATTGAAAGAGACACTTGAGTGAAAACAGAGAAAATTCTTGCAATTTAGTGCAGTTAAAATCTTGAAAATGGAAGTTGTGATAAATCTACCATAAGCCTAAATTAAAAAAACCCAATTGATTGAAACCATCATCATTGCTTTTGGTATACCAACCATACACCAAAAACTACATACTACAAATTCCTTTGCACAAAATATAGATATGAAATATCTGGAAGCTGATTTTTTCTGCTACATTATCTCACATTTTTATCAATTTCAAGGTATTTTAGATGTTACCAGTAATTACATTCTTCTGTGTTAGAAAGTTTTTCTGTATTTCCATTCTCACTAATCATTAGTCATTAATTGTGATTTTGTTTCCTGTATAGTACCTGAAGACAGCATGGGAAATTGTTATAGATTCAGTATCCTTGGAGAACTTCCAAAACTTATCAAAAATCAGAGGCCAAAATACTCTAAAAGTTTGATTTACAAAAGTAGCATTAATGTCCAAAACCCAGCTTCAAAGATTTGGCTGGTACCAAATAGTTTTGGCAAATGACATTAAAGCTTTTAAGGACTTTGGTAATGAACTACCAACAGTTAGTTAAATAGGTAAGTCTTGGGCTTAATTTCTGCACAAGTAGTCTGAATTTCAGCCATATCTTCCCTTAGACTGCTGAAATTCAGACTACTGCACAAAATCTTTTTAAACTTGCAGATCCTGAGCCCTCCTTTATGGCCACAATTTTGTTGTACAATAACAAGTTCTGGCAGCTGAGTCAGTAGACCTTCTAACCACAAAAAGTGAAACCTTTAAGGTTTGATTCCTCTCTGGAAACAAATGGTAGATCTCTCCTTAGTTTAGGGAAATTTTGCAATGATATAATGACAAATTCTCAACATTAATGTCAGATCGTTTTAATACACCATGGGCGCCTTTTGCATCCAAACATCTTAATTAAACTAATCTTTTAATCTCATCTAAAGGCATGTTACAGTGACAGAATAACTGTGTCTACTGAAAAACTGGACATTCTACATAAAGTGTAACTTTTCCCTACCCCCCCCCCCCAATTAAAAAAATTGAACCTTTGAGTCCCCAAGGTGTTCAATTTCCACTCACAATACAATGCATAGCCTCCCGCACAGAAGTTCTTAGGCATCATCACGCAAGAACATCTGCGCAGGAGGCTATGCAATGCACTGTTTAAAAGAAACTTGATGAGACTGAGAAAATGTGTTAAGGACATTATTTTGCTTGGTCTAGCACCAATTCTGAGAGCTACAATTGTAAGAAATGTAGGGCAAATAGTTCAGGGAATATAAAATTACATCTTAAGGGGTGAAGAGATTAATCTTAAACAATCTAAATAACTTCTAATTGATAACAAGGAGTGACAATGGGGTGAAAACACAAAATCATCGCAAGTATGATTTAAATTTTGCTCAGAAAGTGTGATGTATATGATAAATTCAACCCTTGACACCCTAACATAAGTATGTGCATTCTCTAAACGCTCTCTAAAGATTTCCTAAGCTGCTGACAGGAAGAATTTGATGAAGATAACTTTGGTGACAAGGACAAATAACAGCTTCTTTAGTTGGAGATCATTTCCTTGATCCTCATCAATTTAATGTGGGATTCAGGGGTTAATTTGAAAGGAGAAATCAGATATTTCTCAATCTCAGGCGTCAAAGAGTAATCACGCTGAAAGTGGAATTATCAATTTAAACAGAAAAAAATGAAATACTTCATGATCTATTTGGCAACTAAATGAAAACCTACTTTCAAAAACCTTCTTTATTACTTAATTGAAAATCAAAATTCTGTTGACTTAAAAGTAAAATGGGTATAAACTTTGTTTCCTAATTTATAATAAAATATACTTCAAATGTGTTAAAACATTCACCAAGAATCCCAGCTTTGTGAAACCAGCCACAAAAACAAGACCAAAAGAGATTAAAGAAGCAGCCCTTCATAGACACAACAAAGTAAGTCTGTATCACAGACCAGTTAATTCCAAACATCAAAATCCCATCCAGGCATTAAACTTACATCTGGCTTAACACGAAGATGATTGTAACAGTAAGAAAACTTGACAATAGGATAAAAGACGACAAAGAGAAAGTTAATCAGATACGGCAGACTGGATTTTTTTCCTTATAAAAAAATACACATTTTGTGGTATGCAATTCACAGGGCAAACAACCAATATCAGAGCTGCTTTGCAAATTTTTTCCCCCACTAAGAGAGCATAAATTTGGTTTACCTTAGTAATTTTTGTTAATTCTTTAAAATTAATGTAAAACTTGTTTCTTAAATTCCCCCAACAAAAAACAGAATAAAAAGTTTTTTTTTTTTTTAAATATAAAAGTTACATTTGGGGTAGGGTCTTTAGTTGTTGACTAATGTTGACTAGATACCACAAACAGCCAGCAAACTGCAGGTTGAACAGTCACTATGTCCACCTAGAGTTGAAAAAAGGGAGTTAACCTGGAAGGGAGGATGATTGTGTTTGGAAGTAACTCGAAATCTCAACAGAGTTTATCCTCAGAAATCATTAGGGATCTTAGCAATCAGGACTGCAATGCTGAGGAAAATGTCAATTAAAAACCTTTTTTTTTTTAAACCTCTTTTGTTTGACTATATGCTTTTGTTGCTGTGATCAAACAACTATAACAAACAACCCAAAGATTTGTAATTTCTCCAGAAAGCACTATGTTAGGGGTAGGTCACCTGAGATGTGGTGGATGCAGGTAATTATTACTGAAAACTATGGGTAGCTGTAAGAAGAATATCATTCAGAAGAAGCATTCATAATGGATAAGGGTAGAATTAAATACTGTTATTGAAGAGATTGACATATAAGGCTTAGTATTTCAACTACATGGGGTGTAAAAGAATGCCACACTTGTATTGCCTAAAAAGTTTACAGCAAATGCAACATTATCTGTTTCAAAGTACTAATAATAATAATAATAATAATAATAATAATAATAATAATAATAATAAAAATCACAGAAAATTGTTTAACCTAATTCAGTAACAGATACAGCATTTTCAATGGATAAATCACAAATTAACTAAGGTGAAACAACATCTGGAAGCCAGTTTGTTTTCAGAGTGTCCAACACTTTATCATCTCCAAGGTATTTTAGTAATAATTTACATTCTTCATTGTTGGCATCGCAAAGTGTCTCTTGGTTCACATGCTGGACTAGAGATTTTGTGTCCTGTAGAATCTGTTAAGAGTAAAAATGAAGTTTTGATTGGTAACCTTGAAGAACTTTCAAAATTGAGCAAACAAATAAAAGGGAGAAAAAATATCCCAATTTGTTAGATAAAAAAAAAGGTAATGAAAAGCAACTGGCTGTCAACATTGAGAATCTGTTCACAGTTGCAAAATTTCATATTTCATATCATTCTTGCTTAAAAACTAGACATTCTACATTAAGCTTGACTTTCCCCTTTTCCCACACCTCCCCCACCCCTCCCCCCAAATAAAACAACAAAATGAACCCTTTCACTTCCAGAGGGTACAATTTCTGCTTATGACACAATGCACTGTTTAGCTTAAATGTGACGAGAAAAAGGAAATCTATCTACAGATATTTGCAACTGGACCCTTTTAATGAACCTTTTTCAAAAATTATAAGACAGAGAGTATATTATTTCAGAGGGTCACTTGTGAGACAATTTCAGTCCAATTGGTGCCCATATCTGTTTCAATATTGAGCCTTGACCCTACTGGTTATTGTTCACAAGTACAAATAAACTTCAGAGACTGGAAAAATAATAATCCGTGGTCACTTGGCAATGACATGATGAAGCTAATTTTGAACCCCAGTGGCGGGAATATGATCTTGTAACAATGTAAAATTTTTAGGACTAATCGATAATAATAAAAGGTGGGTCATTAGTAAGGAAAATTAACTTTTAGATTGTGTAAGCATGCATTAGTCTTCCTGAGCACCTAATGCCCTCATCCGCACATTACTATGACAATACGTGGTAGATAACTACAGTATTTACCTTATTTGACATAGCAGCCATTACTTTAACTCTGTTGTCAACTTGTTCCAAGAAATTATCTGGTTTGAAAACTTCCATCACCAGTCCCTTTTCCCATGCTTGGGTGGCAGCCATCTTTTGATTCAATAAGAGCATTGACAGTCCCTGGAAGAAACATAGCTGACTGAAAAAAATGTACTACACAATAGGTAGATAAATAACCAGATGAAACAAGTAAAAATTTGTTTTCTGCCTTCACTGTCAGAGCTTTGCTGTGCTATGTACATTCCCTCCGACGAAGGGCTAACGCTTGAAACGTCAGCTTTTGTAATCGTTACAGTGGCCAATTTACAATTTCAACTTTGATAATATATCCAAATTATTATGTACATTTAACTTGGAAACAGAGAATTAAAACCATATAATGGTTTCCAGCAAGGCCTGAAGCTAGTGTATAAATTAAAAGTATGTGTCCAAGCTTTCAGCAATAACCAGCATCATCAAGGATGAATGCTGTCTTAAATCAAAGCTTCAAAACTTTTCATAATTTTCTAGTAGAGTACAGTATGGCCTCACTGGAAACTTTACAGTCATTTCAAAATGCAATTGAGAAAAACATAAAAAGTTAAGATCATTTAAAGATCCAAAGTCTACAAGCTGGAGTATCTTGGTGTCTAAAAATCATACAAATGAAAGTTGCAAATTTTTAAAATTGGTTTTGCTGATCAGGTTAAAGCACCTACCCCAGTTTTTCCCAATAGGGAAGGTAAAAGGGAAGACAAACAACCAATGGGTGGATGACCCCATTGGGTAAAACATGTCTGAAAAGTTGCCTAAAAAAGGGAAAATACTGTTAGAAAGATCAGCATTTCAAATAATCACTATCTTTAGTATACCAGTTTACCATACTATGAAAGTTTCTTTTGCATGGTAACTGGGTGGTGCAGCAACAAGATCCTGGCCAGTGGGCCCTTTTCTAAAAGGTTCAGGTAAGTTAATAGGCCTGTGAAGCTAAACAATTTTCATTAAAGATAGGGGTATCCAAAGTTTTGAAAATTATATAATAAAACTATCAGGTAGAGGAACAAAGTTCCAGGACCTGTTTCTCTATTCCTTAAAGTTTAATTTTAAAATATGCCTTTGGGCCCTTTAAGTTACCAGAACTTCTAAGAAATGGGTCCCATGGCCCTTAACCACCAAGAAAAAAGTTTAATCACAACTGTCTCAGCTTTAAACTAAAATACTGGTGATGAGAAATGCAAGGCTACAAATATCAAGACTCTTAAAATCATGTGAGTTATATTTGACAAACCTTGTTGCTTGCATACACTATGTCACATAAACTGAGGAGTGCTGTGCCAAATCCTAATGCATTACCATTTACAGCTGCTACAAGAACCTTTGGGAAACTGATCAAAAGTTCAACCAATAGTCTGTTGAAAAAAATTGGATTCTCTTAAGAATAAGCAGTAAGGCTGGCATGGTTGTGTAGAGTTAGATACCACACAGGTATGCCACAAAGGCTTCAAAGCAACATATTTAATGTCCCACACGTAAGATAGATAACTCCTCTAATTTCCAGCTCTCTCATCACCCAACTTTGTGATCTAGACAAAATAGTCAAATGTTTCTTCCAGTCAAAAGTCAAGGCTTGGAGCACTTACTTCCTTCCTCAACATGCAGAGGATGTGGCTAATCTATAACCATAATTTCAAAGACACCCTAAGGTGTAAGTTAGAGTTACTAAGATCTTAATGATGACTTCTATCTCCTCTTGTATAGATTAGAAACTTTGTATGTGTTTGATAACTTAATTACCCTCTCCTTTGCATTTCTTGCACTTTCATGATAAACAACCAGGTCCCATTACCCTTAAACCCCACCCCTCAACTCTTGCTCTCAGCCCTTAACCCTTGAGGTATCCTCTTATATTTTCATCATTCCTTACTTGAATTTCTCAACCATCCTTTTTGCTTCCTGTCGATTATGTGTAGCAATTAGGTGCTGGTAATCCAGACCACTACAGAAACTGTTCCCTGCACCTGTCAGTATGACAACACTAACAACATCTTCTTTTGATGCTTCATGAAGGAAGCCAGCAAGCTGTTCACACATCTAAGAAATGGATAATAAAAGATACAGCCAGTGTTGTTGGTACAACAAGATATTTTCCAATGTCTATCTTTATGGCATGCATTGGATGAGGATGATAGAACATGTAAAACCTTACAGGACCCATACCAATGCAAATCTTAGAATGTCTGAGGGCACTTCGTAATAAAGTTTTAAAGATGAAGATAAAGGGTTGGCCATTAGTTACACAATTAAAACTCAATGTTGTTTGAGATAATATACATTCTACTAACTTGTGCCAAAGGTTAACAATTTGTTGAAATATAAGGTTGAAACCATGATAAAACCTTGTGACTCCTTCTAAAAGGAACCCCTTTTTTCTGCAGAAGATGATGCTGAAAGGTGCAATTTCAAAAACATTAATGCAGATTTTACTGAACCAAACTGTTTGGGTGACTAGGTAATTTGATTATATCAGCTAAGTTGAAATCGTAAATTGGCCACTGTAATGAGTTAACCCATTAAGGTCCAAAGCCCTCAGCCCAGACCACCCCTGAAAATCCAGACAAAATGGCTGTCCAATTAAAAAAAACCACATTGTAGTGTATTGTACCGGAAGTGCGAAAAGGTTATGTTTGTAGGCATCCCGTGATGCCTAGGGAAAGTTGTTGTTGTGATACTCGTTGGCTGCCATGTGAGTAGTGTGTTGATTAAAATATTCAAATCAAAGGACATCGAGGGTTGTTATCG